>NC_047017.1:43930585-44028817 GCF_902652985.1 Pecten maximus
GTACTCGACACACACCAGATACAGGACTGGTGAGTACTCAACACACACACACCAGATACAGGACTGGCGAGTACTCAACACACACACACCAGATACAGGACTGGTGAGTACTCAACACACACACCATATACAGGACTGTCGAGTACTCAACACACACACCAGATACAGGACTGTCGAGTACTCAACACACACACACCAGATACAGGACTGGCGAGTACTCAACACACACACACCAGATACAGGACTGATGAGTACTCAACACACACACCAGATACAGGACTGGTGAGTACTCGACATCCACACCAGATACAGGACTGGTGAGTACTCGACACCCACACCAGATACAGGACTGGCGAGTACTAAACACACACACCAGATACAGGACTGGCGAGTACTCAACACACACCCACACCAGATACAGGACTGGCGAGTACTCGACACACACACACCAGATACAGGACTGATGAGTACTCGACACACACACCAGATACAGGACTGGCGAGTACTCAACACACACACACACCAGACACAGGACTGGCGAGTACTCGACACACACACACCAGATACAGGACTGGTGAGTACTCGACACACACACCAGATACAGGACTGGCGAGTACTCGACACACACACACCAGACACAGGACTGGCGAGTACTCGACACACACACTAGATACAGGACTGGCGAGTACTCAACACACACACACCAGACACAGGACTGGCGAGTACTCGACACACACACTAGATACAGGACTGGCGAGTACTCAACACCCACACCAGATACAGGACTGTCGAGTACTCAACACCCACACCAGATACAGGACTGTCGAGTACTCAACACACACACCAGATACAGGACTGGCGAGTACTCAACACCCACACCAGACACAGGACTGGTGAGTACTCGACACACACACCAGATACAGGACTGGCGAGTACTCGACACACACACCAGATACAGGACTGTCGAGTACTCAACACCCACATCAGACACAGGACTGTCGAGTACTCAACACACACACCAGACACAGGACTGTCGAGTACTCAACACACACACACCAGATACAGGACTGGCGAGTACTCAACACACACACCAGACACATGACTGGCGAGTACTCGACACACACACCAGATACAGGACTGGTGAGTACTCGACATACACACCAGATACAGGACTGGCGAGTACTCGACACACACACCAGATACAGGACTGGCGAGTACTCAACACACACACCAGATACAGGACTGGCGAGTACTCGACACACACACCAGATACAGGACTGTCGAGTACTCGACACACACACCAGATACAGGACTGGCGAGTACTCGACACACACACCAGATACAGGACTGGCGAGTACTCGACACACACACTAGATACAGGACTGGCGATTACTCAACACCCACACCAGATACAGGACTGGCTAAGAAATTCTGGACGCGGAATCATCTTCAGCATGTCATGTTGTTGTTTTTTTTCTTCAAATTTATGACTGGAAGTAACTTATATTATACACGTGTAGGTGTGGAGACGAAAGGTGCGACTTGCAAAAAAAATAACACGTGGAACCCAGATGATTTGTGATCAACATTTGACGTCATTCTACGATACATCGGACATCAATGAGGCCTGTCAATTTACACCTAGACTGTTCTCGCATCATGGATTATATCTAAATGCTAGAATTCAGCTTTCGGGTCGCGCAATAACGCCGTATACAAATATTCTGATCTTACCGCCCGACAGAAAACGGGGTACATGGAAGTTTCAAGTTGTGTACCATTTCCGACCATATCTCTGCCACTAAAATCCGACCTGGAAAATATTTACGATGACAGGATGTACATCTCGTGCAACCATCAAAATAAATTGCCAACTGTTATTTTCTTTGATGTATGTTCGGAAAAACCTTGACTTTTTAGGTTGATATGTATATACGATGCAAATAAAAAATATTGACGATTCCAGACTTCATTTTAACAAAGCCATTTTGTGAAAAGAGTAGAATGCACAAATAATGGACAATGACGCCTTATTGGAAAAACAAGAACTTTATAGTCATCTATATGTTTAACAACTGTCCTTCGAACTGAACTGAAAACTAAGAAATGTTGCTTAATTTTAATTGGTGCTAATCAAAATAAGGAAATGATAAATAAAAGCTATGTGACCGGTATGTAATCCATGTGGTGCGTGTCCGTGTACCGGTATGTATATGCAATCTGTAGCGCACGTCCGTGTATGTATATGTATTCCATGTTTTATTACATTCTATGTCACAGGGATGCGACAGAATATGTACATGCATGTAATCTATGTAAAATCTATGTTGCGAGAACAGTATAAGTGTATGTATATTTAGCGAGCGTCTGTGTATATGTACAAATTTATGTATAATTAACAGATAATTTTTAAAAAGAAATTAACAAATACTCGAGTCTCGATTTCGCGACGATTAAAGATTTTCGAATCTACACGAAAAATCGAGACGAGTAAATTTCGTGGGGTTTTTTTTAAGTACACAAAATAATTTGTAGTAAATTGTTATCATTATCGGGGGGGGGGGGGGGAGAGTTGCCTTTCAAGTACACAAAATAATTAGTGAAGTGTTTTTAGCATTACCGGTCTTGGTTATGTCCGTTTTTCTAGTTAATGTACACCAGGAACGTATTCAGTTAAAACAAAAAATTGTATCGGGCAAAAGATACGTCACGATCGAGACGTTTTACATAAAGAACAGTCAGTACGCTGTAGTGGAGCTTACAAAAACCTACACAATCCCATTCAGATTTATCGGGAATTACCTCCCTTAGTTTTATTGTCGGATGATACATAGCTAGACAATCTTAGGGGGCCGAGAATGGCCACACCTGTACAGCTGTAGGACCCGTCCCCACACACCTGTACAGCTGCAGGAACCGTCCCCAATGTCTGGTGTCGGAAGTTTTAATCATTTATTATCGCCGCCTCGGTCAATTATTTTCTACGTACACACTTTGCATTGTAGCTGGTCAGGTAATCCAATTCCTCAAGTCGTTTTTTTAGAGAATGTCCTAGACTTGAAAACCCTTCTCAAAATCCGCTTTAAATGAACACAGCGCAATACTACATCTTTGATGTTGATTTGCAAATAATGTACCTTGAGGGGGGTGGGGGTCGTCAGTGTAGAAGGTAGACCGACGTAGTTTGGGGAATAGTTAGTTTACAAGGTGGACCATGATGATGTACTCTGGGGTTATAGTCAGTGTACAAAGTAGACCATGATGTACCCCGGGGGTATAGTCGGTGTACAAAGTAGACCATGATGTACCCTGGGGTATCGTCAGTGTACAAAGTAGACCATGATGTAGTCTGGGGCATCGTCAGTGTACAAAGTAGACTATGGTGTAGTCTGGGGCATCGTCAGTGTACAAAGTAGACTATGGTGTAGTCTGGGGCATCGTCAGTGTACAAAGTAGACCATGATGTCTGGGGTATCGTCAGTGTACAAAGTAGACCATGATGTACCCCGGGGTATAGTCGGTGTACATGGTAGACCATGTAGTCTGGGGTATCGTCAGTGTACAAAGTAGACTATGGTGTAGTCTGGGGCATCGTCGGTGTACAAAGTAGGCCATGATGTCTGGGGTATCGTCAGTGTACACCATGATGTCTGGGGTATCGTCAGTGTACAAAGTATTAGTCTGGGGTTTAGTCAGTGCAAGGTGTATTATGTAGTCTGGGTTGTGGACCAAGATGTAGTCTAGGGTAGCCTGGGTTGTGGACCAAGATGTAGTCTAGGGTAGCCTGGGTTGTGGACCAAGATGTAGTCTAGGGTTGCCTGGGTTGTGGACAAAGATGTAGTCTAGGGTAGCCTGGGTTGTGGACCAAGATGTAGTCTAGGGTAGCCTGGGTTGTGGACCAAGATGTAGTCTAGGGTATCTTCAGATTACAAGGTGGTGGACTGTAATGTAGTCTGGGGTATAGTCGGTGTACAAGTAGGCCATAATGTAGTCCTGGGTAACGTCAGTGTTAGGTGGACTATAATGTAGTCTGGGTAATAGTTATTGTACAAGGTGGAGTATGATGAAAGTTGTACGACTGCATCCACCTAAGAGATTCACACAAGTTTTCAAACAATATTTAACTTCAGTTAAAATTTTAAAACATGTACTTATCCCGATAACATTGCCCAGATATTAAGTTGTATATATGAAACTTGTGTGTATCTCGTTTAAATAAGGTATAAGACACCTTTTCTTGTATACAAAATAAAAAATTTATTATTACAATATACATACATGAACTTTATTCACATTGACAATGTGATAATGAGTAACAAAATTGGGGTAGGTATAGCACAGACGATGCGTGTTCGGACCGTATTGCCAACTTTAAGACACGGGCGTCTCTTTTCCCAAGAGGAACTGCAACTTAACTGAACATCGCGAGGTTAGTGAGTTATATTGCATAGCGTCTCCTGTTTACAGAACCTGATCGCATCGTTTACAGTTCAAGGACACGACACAACCCCAGAGGGGTGTGTAATGTCCAATTCAGATCATTGTTCTTTGTTGTGTAGACTTTGTCGTTCTCGTGTATTTTTAAGCGTTTAGAAGCATTTCCTGTGGACAATGGATGGGCCGGACTCATCGTATTCCTGTTTGCTGATCCACATCTGTTGGAAGGTGGACAGAGAAGCCAAGATGGAGCCTCCGATCCAGACAGAGTATTTCCTCTCTGGTGGAGCGATGATCTTGATTTTCATTGTTGGTGGAGCTAGGGCAGTGATTTCTTTCTGCATACGATCAGCAATTCCGGGGAACATGGTGCTACCGCCGGAAAGTACGCAGTTGGCATACAAGTCTTTACGGATATCGACATCACACTTCATGATACTGTTATATGTGGTCTCGTGAATACCAGCAGATTCCATTCCCAAGAATGAAGGCTGGAATAGGGCCTCTGGGCACCTGAACCTTTCGTTGCCAATGGTGATCACCTGACCGTCGGGAAGTTCGTAACTCTTCTCTAGTGATGAGGAGGAAGCAGCAGTTTGCATTTCCTGTTCAAAGTCAAGTGCTACATAAGCTAATTTTTCCTTAATGTCTCTTACGATTTCTCTCTCGGCTGTGGTTGTGAATGAATAACCACGCTCTGTAAGGATTTTCATCAGATAGTCCGTGAGATCACGTCCAGCGAGATCCAATCGAAGGATGGCGTGAGGAAGGGCATAACCCTCGTAGATTGGGACTGTGTGGGACACACCATCACCAGCATCGAACACGATACCGGTGGTACGACCAGAGGCGTAGAGGGACAGTACAGCCTGGATGGCGACGTACATGGCGGGAGAGTTAAAGGTCTCGAACATGATCTGTGTCATCTTTTCCCTGTTGGCCTTGGGGTTGAGGGGAGCCTCTGTCAGGAGGACAGGGTGCTCCTCGGGTGCAACACGAAGCTCGTTGTAGAAGGTATGATGCCAGATCTTCTCCATATCGTCCCAGTTTGTGACGATACCGTGTTCGATGGGGTACTTGAGGGTGAGGATTCCTCTCTTGCTCTGGGCCTCGTCACCGACATAGCTGTCCTTCTGTCCCATACCAACCATCACACCCTGCAATGACAAAGATTAACAAAGTCCATTAAAAACTATTTTCGTATAAAAGTTTTAAAGTTGCCGAGAAAAGTGTTATTAAACAGTATCCGTATAAAATCAACCTTATATACCACACTCTCATGTGTCTGTTGATAGACTTGTTACAGGATTAAGAAAATTGTATAAAAATATTTTATTAATATCGCAGACTGCAATACCGGGGAAGTTTTTTTTTTTTGTTCAACTTTTCCATGTTCGATAAATATTTCTAGTATTAGATTCTTGAACACGAAGGCAAATGGCCGGCCACCAGGAAGTTGGAGATCCTTCCAGAACAAATTTGACCTCTATTGGCCAGTTAACGGCGCGAGAGCGTTTTCATGTGGACATCTTTCCATCCGTCACTAAGAGCCGGCTAATACCTTGAGCTACTACACATATGTATTCACACAAGTACAGCGCGTCATCGATCGACACGAATAGCCGGCACACCTAACAAAGGAGTCACGTTTCTGTGCCTCGGAAAAACCATGTCAGAGGGCAAAAATCTTTCAACTTAATAGCAGTACGTGAATTTAACAAAAATTTAACAACAAAAATTTAACAAATAAAGTACCACATAACAGGATATGAATGCACAGAGCGTAAATGTCCCGGATTTACCTAACCATGCGCGAAATCTAGGCCATGAACGACAGCCGAACACCGGCACAATGACGTAGTTACCAAGCCTATAAATAGCGAATATTCCCTACAAGGAGAAGTTACAGGATTGCCAAAGATATTGTCAATGTCTCGATGCAAGAAACATATTTTTAATCACCTGCTTGTTATCATTTCAAGATAAGTATGTGTTGACAGGAGTTACTTGTAAAGAACATGCCGGTATGGAAGTAGGTATAGGGCGTGGCCAAACGAGACCAGACACGACGACACTTTCACTATTCCAGAATTCACCAATAATTTTATAGCAATTTTTTCTCACAAGTGACCATATATTTACGCTGTATGTACAAAACTATGTATATAGACTTCAATTCCTAAAGCAGTGTACTTCATTCATAAAATTGAAATAGAAAAATGCCGGGTCGGGCAACGCCCATGTACATTACATTACGCCATTCAATCCCTAGTTTATAACCTAGCAAATACATTAAATTGAAACTTGTGCATATAATTACTTCTGGGGCTCGGGAATAGAGTGCGTATCAAATTCTTATGAAATTAGCAAATATATCGAATATCTCGAGAAATTTATCGAACATTATGTATGATTTTTTTCAACACAATACACATAAAATTACCAATACACTATCTACGTATGAACATTATCCACGTATTAAATGGTAACATTTTAAATTATATCGTCAAATTTCAAATATTAAAATTTGTCAAAACAGGATTTTCAAAAAGTTTCTATCTCTTACCTGATGACGGGGCCTTCCAACGATGGAGGGGAAAACGGCACGTGGAGCATCGTCTCCAGCAAAACCGGCCTTACACATTCCGGATCCATTGTCTACAACCAAAGCGGCTACATCATCGTCACACATTTTGATGGTTTTAGATGTCTACCCCAAATTCTACCCAAAGTGATGTTCAGTGTGTTCCTCTCAACCGTCAACGGCAAAGTGACAGAATACCGGCTGTATGCAGAGTTTTAAACGCACTCGAACTCGACAGTTCAGCTGTTGGCACGCTCGATCTCGCCAATACCATAAAAGGAGATGTCGTTATCCTTATAAGGCAATACGACTAGAAAGCGTTTGGGCTATTTATATACACCATTCACCGCCTAGATACACATGGGTGAGTAGCAGAGTTCGACGATAAGCTCCGCCCATTTTTTTCATGTTTTTCACCCAGGTAAAAATGAGGTCCACGTAAAATTGTACGTGTGTACATTGTGTATTCGGCGTACTGAGAAATTTGGATGTTTAGGGCATAATCATAATATATATCCATATAAAGGTATATACAGACCGAAAACAACGGAAAAGCGTACGGGACATAGGCACTTAAAATAGGCATGAGTCAACAATCCGACCTCGCCGTAATACGCCATAACTATATAGAGTAGCTAAATATGCAAAGCTGTGAGGTTAAATATTTCAGCTTCAACTTTTAAATGCCAACTTAGGCAGAGTAAATGGACCGGTCATGTTTAGCAGAATGATTACTAAAAGGACAATGGTCATTTTAATCTTTAATTTTTCAATTGAATGTTTCCCCCTTTTGTTCAGAGATTACTCGCGCTGTTGTACGACTTGGTATATGTGCAGGACAGATTTTTGCAGGACCGAGTATGGGACAGGCACAGACAATCAAACATATAATAGAGTAGTATTGTGGAGCATGATTATTAAATACAAAGCTCGATTGACTAGAAATATATTATCACTACAATATTTGTTTGAATTGGTAGGTGATTATATAACTACCCCACTTCAATTGTTCAATAGAATCACGATAATTATCAGACTTTAATTTGTATTAACACTTTGTTTTGTATAGATTTTTAAACATGGCTCGCACATTAACTTATTTCTCATTGCGTTATATCAGGGACGTATAATAAGATATATATGTCCCTGGTTATATTAATATGTAATTGATTTGCGACCAGGAAGTCATTGAAATTCTTCCTGTTTGGACATTTCAATTTTTATCTTACAAATAAAACAATGTTTCCCCTTCGTAAAGTCCAATAACGTTTTACATTCTGACTTCCTTAGTGATTTTTTATTCGGAATTTTAAAAATGACAAGGCTCCCTAATTCCAATTCTGTTACAAAATGATGTTATCGTGAGGGTGTTTTTAGTATTGTTTATGCCAGGGATTTTGTCCTCACTGTGTAGACAGATGGATATACATACATATGTTCCTTATATGTACATACAAATTGATACAGGTATGTTAAACCAATACCAAACAAGCCTTGTCATCTTGTTTTTATATTTATTATGCATTGATTTCTTATAAAAATCAAAACATGTCATTACTTTTACCATTTACCGTACCACATACAAACAAACGTCCTCGTTTTAAGTTCGACATGTAAATAACATAATTTGGCTTTTGATAATAAACGAAATCAGTCCTGATTTAAAGCTGATTAAGGACAAACCACACCTCGCTCAGGTGAAATCTGTCGATGACGCATGCCTGTAGCAGCATTCGTCCTGCTGTGATTATAAATGCAAGTGGAACTACAGTATCAGTGTGTGTGTTTGTGATATGAAGGAAAACATGAATGACCGTACCTTACGTTCTTTAAAACCTTGCATATATATATATATGTTCAACACGATAATTACACCTACTGTAAGATCAATTGTGGACTGGTTTTCTGTTTTATGTCATGTGTCAGCTAAAATAGAGGTGTGTTGTGAGATACATTACTTACATCAGGTGACTCCGTACAATTGTGTATGGCAGTTTATTAAAAAAAAAACCTAGCATGTATAACATATTGTAAGTATTGGGCCGGGCCAAGATAAATATCGGTTAACATTCGATAAAATCTTATGAAATCGTTATTTTTGCTGATACGAATAGTTCCGGGTTGTTTAGGTAAATTATATACAAAAACTCCCGGTCATTCCCCCTTAAATTACACATATAGATTCAAAACAATTATAAAGCATTGTCAACTTTTTTTCAGCAACTCGAGTGTTATCAGGTGTGACGGATCTTGGAGTTGGAGAAACTGATATTTTACGATCACCCGAGTTTTTATGACGTAATTCACATCTAGGGCAGTCAAATTAAATGTATCAAAACAAGGCCAGCCTACTATATAAATCCTACATAGCCCATCCCCTCTGTTATCTATCCTGTATTCGATGTCACCCTCGCAGTCTGGCTCACAAAACCTGAATTACATTACAATGACCAAACCCCCAGTTAAGGTGACCTTGGACCTAACACTCAACACCATACCGAACATAAAGTTATCTTAAGTGGGTCGGGCCATGACGCGGTCACATGATGCCCGGGAGTGATTAAAAATTTATGGAATTATACTACGTCATATTTACAACACCTCGGTAAATACCACAAATGCACAGATTAGAGGGAATACACAAAGCTACAGTGCAGACAATGGGGAACATGAGTAGCCTTCCAGACGTATACAATAGCAATAGTGTGTAGGTGTAAATGGCATTGTGGTCTGAATTATCAAATACATACATGTAACTAATTATCAAGTTCATGTGGTCTGAACGTCCGGGAACTTAACGGGCCCCTATACATATAATATTTGGTCTAAACGTCCCGGAACTTACAGGCCCCTATACATATAATATTTGGTCTGAACATCCCGGAACTTAACGGGCCCCTATAATATAATATTTGGTCTAAACATCCCGGAACTTAGCAGGTCCCTATACATATAATATTTGGTCTAAACGTCCGGGAACTTACAGGCCCCTATACATATAATATTTGGTCTGAACATCCGGGAACTTAACGGGCCCCTATACATATAATATTTGGTCTAAACGTCCGGGAACTTACAGGCCCCTATACATATAATATTTGGTCTGAACATCCGGGAACTTAACGGGCCCCTATACATATAATATTTGGTCTGAACATCCCGGAACTTAACGGGCCCCTATACATATAATATTTGGTCTAAACGTCCAGGAACTTAACGGGCCCCTATACATATAATATTTGGTCTAAACGTCCGGGAACTTAACGGGCCCCTATACATATAATATTTGGTCTGAAAATCCCGGAACTTAACGGGCCCCTATACATATAATATTTGGTCTGAACATCCCGGAACTTAACGGGCCCCTATACATATAATACTTGGTCTGAACATCCCGGAACTTAACAGGTCCCTGTGGTCTAAACGTCCACAGCCTTAACTTACAGTTAAACTGTTAACATCCATAACAGTAACTTTACAGGTCCCTATTATCTAAACATTCATTGCTGCAACTAAGACTCGGGTCCCCGTAGTCTAAGAGTTCATTGCTGTAACTAAGACTCAGGTGCCCGTGGTCTAAGAATACATTGCTGTAACTAAGACTCGGGTCCCCGTAGTCTAAGAATACATTGCTGTAACTAAGACTCAGGTCCCCGTAGTATAAGAATCCATTGCTGTAACTAAGACTCAGGTCCCCGTAGTCTAAGAATCCATTGCTGTAACTAAGACTCAAGTACCCGTAGTCTAAGAGTCCATTGCTGTAACTAAGACTCAGGTCCCCGTAGTCTAAGAGTCCATTGCTGTAACTAAGACTCAGGTCCCCGTGGTCTAAGATTCCATTGCTGTAACTAAGACTCAGGTCCCCGTAGTATAAGAATACATTGCTGTAACTAAGACTCAAGTACCCGTAGTCTAAGAGTCCATTGCTGTAACTAAGACTCAGGTCACCGTAGTATAAGAATACATTGCTGTAACTAAGACGCGGGTCCCCGTGGTCTAAGAATCCATTGCTGTAACTAAGACTCAGGTCCCCGTAGTATAAGAATCCATTGCAGTAACTAAGACTCGGGTCCCCATAGTCTAAGAATCCATTGCTGTAACTAAGACTCAGGTCCCCGTAGTATAAGAGTCCATTGCTGTAACTAAGACTCAGGTCCCCGTAGTATAAGAATCCATTGCTGTAACTAAGACTCAGGTCCCCGTAGTATAAGAGTCCATTGCTGTAACTAAGACTCAGGTCCCCGTAGTATAAGAGTCCATTGCTGTAACTAAGACTCAGGTCCCCGTAGTATAAGAATCCATTGCTGTAACTAAGACTCAGGTCCCCGTAGTATAAGAGTCCATTGCTGTAACTAAGACTCAGGTCCCCGTAGTATAAGAATACATTGCTGTAACTAAGACGCAGGTCCCCGTGGTCTAAGAATCCATTGCTGTAACTAAGACTCAGGTCCTCGTGGCCTAAGAACACATTGCTGTAACCAATACTCAGGTCCCCGTGGTCTAAGAATACATTGCTGTAACTAAGACTCGGGTCCCCATAGTCTAAGAATCCATTGCTGTAACTAAGACTCAAGTACCCGTAGTCTAAGAGTTCATTGCTGTAACTAAGACTCAGGTCCCCGTAGTATAAGAATACATTGCTGTAACTAAGACTCGGGTCCCCGTAGTCCAAGAATCCATTGCTGTAACTAAGACTCAAGTACCCGTAGTCTAAGAGTCCATTGCTGTAACTAAGACTCAGGTCCCCGTAGTCTAAGAATCCATTGCTGTAACTAAGACTCAAGTACCCGTAGTCTAAGAATCCATTGCTGTAACTTAGACTCAAGTACCCGTAGTCTAAGAATCCATTGCTGTAACTAAGACTCAAGTACCCGTAGTCTAAGAATCCATTGCTGTAACTAAGACTCAAGTACCCGTAGTCTAAGAATCCATTGCTGTAACTTAGACTCAAGTACCCGTAGTCTAAGAATCAATTGCTGTAACTAAGACTCAAGTACCCGTAGTCTAAGAATCCATTGCTGTAACTAAGACTCAGGTCCCCGTAGTCTAAGAATCCATTGCTGTAACTAAGACTCAAGTACCCGTAGTCTAAGAATCCATTGCTGTAACTTAGACTCAAGTACCCGTAGTCTAAGAATCAATTGCTGTAACTAAGACTCAAGTACCCGTAGTCTAAGAATCCATTGCTGTAACTAAGACTCAGGTCCCCGTAGTCTAAGAATCCATTGCTGTAACTAAGACTCAAGTACCCGTAGTCTAAGAATCCATTGCTGTAACTAAGACTCAGGTCCCCGTAGTCTAAGAATCCATTGCTGTAACTAAAACTCAAGTACCCGTAGTCTAAGAATCCATTGCTGTAACTAAGACTCGGGTCCCCGTGGCCTAACGCCCAAGAGTCTTATCTATTTGTGAGGTCCCAATGTGTGTAGAGAGGGCAATACATTATCTATTTGTGAGGTCCCAATGTGTGTAGAGAGGGTGATACATTATCTATTTGTGAGGTCCCAATGTGTGTAGACAGGGTAATACATTATCTATTTGTGAGGTCCCAATGTGTGTAGAGAGGGTAATACATTATCTATTTGTGAGGTCCCAATGTGTGTAGAGAGGGTAATACATTATCTATTTGTGAGGTCCCAATGTGTGTAGACAGGGTGATACATTATCTATTTGTGAGGTCCCAATGTGTGTAGAGAGGGTAATACATTATCTATTTGTGAGGTCCCAATGTGTGTAGAGAGGGTAATACATTATCTATTTGTGAGGTCCCAATGTGTGTAGAGAGGGTAATACATGCGTACTTGATATTTTACAATGTTATCTCTACTTTGTACTATACAATCTGAAAGATTTGAATTGAATGCAATCAAGTTACAAACGCATCATTTCACTGGGAACAATTTAAATTCAGTTTTCATCAAATTTAAATAATATAATACACACATGTTTATACCTGCGTGGATGGAGATTAAACATACAGATTATATTATTAATCGTCTCAGATGTACATGATTCTTATTCCGATTAAGTGTATATCAGTATAATCCCTAATTCACACTAGTTCGCATTGCATATCGAGGTCAGGCAATTTAGGATCTTAACTTTTGAAAATAAAATTTCATGCAGAATTACAGTTGGTCACCGGTCTGAGCAAAACACGATGTCCTGATTAAATATAACAAATTGTAATTTCAATAGTATCTATAAATATAGATGGAGATCTCTGACCGATCTAAACTGTTAAAAGTTAAATGCATACAATTTTTGCAGGGGAAACTCTCAAGTCGATACTTGCCCAAAGGCAAAACCACACGTATGTCGAAAAATACCTGAACAGATTACCGGTATATGGCGATAAAACAGCATACAACAACATAATGCTATGATACCATGCATTTAGCATATCATGACCGAGTTTCCTCTGGCCCCAATGACAGACATACATGTATAAACATTTTCACTGACAGATGATATATTACAATGTCCAATGTCTGGTGTCGAGGTCAGAAGAAACTCGGACTAAAGAAAGCCATACAAAAACAGTATGTCCTATAATCCACAAAATATACAGCTGCAGGCCATAACTTATTACTCTGAAAAGTTGTCATAGATTTATACCTTGTATATAGTGTATCATTGTATCTGTATTCCTTGTATATAGTGTATAATTATATCTGTATTCTATTAACAAATCTCGTCCACAGATGCTATAACATTTAAACCATGAATCGTTTTATAAAGGTAGCTTACAACTTTAAAGAAAACTTCTCACAAAAATACATTAAATGGCGCCTACAATACAAATATTATATTATATATAGCTATCACCCACAATATAGATATTATATAATATATAGCTATCACCCACAATATAGATATTATATTATATATAGCTAGCTATCACCCACAATATAGATATTATATTATATATGGTTATCACCCACAATGTAAATATTATATTATATATATCTATCACCCACAATATAGATATTATATCATATATAGCTATCACCATCCACAATATAGATATTATATTATATATATATATCGCCCACAATATAGATATTATATTATATATAGCTATCACCCACAATATAGATATTATATTATATATAGCTATCACCCACACTATATATATTATATTATATATAGCTATCACCCACAATATATATATTATATTATATATAGCTATCACCAACAATATAGATATTATATTATATATATCTATCACCCACAATATAGATTTTATATTATATATAGCTATCACCCACAATATAGATATTATATTATATATAGCTATCACCCACAATATATATATTATATAGCTATCACCCTCAATATATATATTATATTATAAATGGCTGTCACCCACACTATATATATTATATTATATATTGCTATCACCCACAATATAGATATTATAGTATATATAGCTATCACCATCCACAATATAGATATTATATTCTATATGGTTAACACCATTCTACATGGTTATCACCATCACAATATAGATATCAAAAAAGAAATCCAAACAAGAAATATCTTTAAAAAAGATAAACGGCATAGTTTTAATGCTGGTGGTTATAATGTAAAACTGCTGGTGAAATAAATTAACGAACTAATTAATAAATGCGCAGTTTCAGCACGGATAACAAAATTACATCAGTTTGAATCATTTTTGGTGATAATAAGACTGCATTTGAATCGGGAATATGATTTTATTAATGTGCCATTTGAATAGATACATCCACTTATTCAGCTTGCATTCAATCTTAATTTTGTTTCGTCTTTAACTACATGTCTGCATTTTGCATTTACCACTACATTGACCAATCACATATTCCATCTTGACCAGTAAAGCCACCTGTCGCGTCATATCCGGGAACAAAAGAAAATTATACGGCTATGCCGAAAAAATCGCGTCCTCAAAACATATGAAATATAGAGGCGTAAGTCGAGCTTATAGACTTTCTTTGGGACGTAATTAATCATAAATTCACGATAGATTTAAAAAGTAGACATGTAACTCTTGGTTCATAACGTATACAAATAAACAACAGCCTTTTCTTGCTTCAAATCGATCATAAATTACTTTGTCGTATCAACTGATGTTGTCCTTATTTTTATCAAAACAGACCAAACTTTATCCCAACCTACACCGATATGAGTGTTGACGGAAATCCTGTGTGACAAAATCATCT
The DNA here is from genome assembly GCF_902652985.1 of Pecten maximus. Taxonomy (NCBI): domain Eukaryota; kingdom Metazoa; phylum Mollusca; class Bivalvia; order Pectinida; family Pectinidae; genus Pecten; species Pecten maximus. The sequence goes on from NC_047017.1 coordinate 43,945,808, forward strand.
CCGGTTTCAGCTTTCTAAACGGATGCATGAGCAGAGATATTAGTCCATGGTACTTAGGGGACTTATCCAGGAAGGCAGGTCTGACTCAGGGGAACGACGCGGAATTCGACAATCAAGCAAAATTGGCCGAAAGTGCATTTCATATGTAATTTTTACAAATATACGTATACACGTGTGCACAAACACCATTCTGCTAGTTATAATTCGTAAAAGACGTCACTACACCCGCTGAATACCGGCTTATATGTACGAGTGTGACGTCAATATACTCACTATATGTACGAGTGTGACGTCAATATACCCGCTGTATGTACAAGGGTGACGTCAATATACTCACTATATGTATAAGGGTGACGTCAATATACTTACTGTATGTACGAGTGTGACGTCAATGTACCCGCTATATGTACTCGTGTGACGTCAATATACCCGCTATATGTACGAGGATGACGTCAATATACCCGCTATATGTACGAGTGTGACGTTAATATACCCGCTATATGTACTCGTGTGACGTCAATATACCCGCTATATGTACGAGGATGACGTCAATATACCCGCTATATGTACGTGTGTGACGTCAATATACTCACTATATGTACGAGAGTGACGTCAATATACCCGCTATATGTACGTGTGTGACGTCAATATACTCTCTATATGTACTCGTGTGACGTCAATATACCCGCTATATGTACTCGTGTGACGTTAATATAACCGCTATATGTACGTGTGTGACGTCAATATACCCGCTATATGTACGAATGTGACGTCAATATACTCACTATATGTACTCGTGTGACGTCAATATACTCACTATATGTACGAGTGTGACGTCAATATACCCGCTATATGTACCAGTGTGACATCAATATACCCGCTATATGTACGTGTGTGACGTCAATATACCCACTATATGTACCAGTGTGACGTCAATATACTCACTATATGTACGAGTGTGACGTCAATATACTCTCTATATGTACTCGTGTGACGTCAATATACTCACTATATGTACTCGTGTGACGTCAATATACTCACTATATGTACGAGTGTGACGTCAATATACCCGCTATATGTACCAGTGTGACATCAATATACCCGCTATATGTACGTGTGTGACGTCAATATACCCGCTATATGTACCAGTGTGACGTCAATATACTCACTATATGTACCAGTGTGACGTCAATATACTCACTATATGTACTCGTGTGACGTCAATATACCCGCTATATGTACTCGTGTGACGTCAATATACCCGCTATATGTACTCGTGTGACGTCAATATACCCGCTATATGTACGAGTGTGACATCAATATACTCACTATATGTACGAGTGTGACGTCAATATACCCGCTATATGTACGAGTGTGTTAAGCATTGATGTCATTTTTTTTACTCAAACAAATTTTGCTTGCAAACTTCTGTAAGAATCCGCTACGCGGATTCATACAGTTTGCAAACAAAATTTGTTTCATACCCCGATGAAACTAAAAAATAATTTACATCAACGCTTATAATTAATTTTTGAAAATGATTTTCTAATTTAAAACATGTTTTATGTACAATTTTACTGGTTTTAAATGAGACTCTTTTTCTCAAATCAATACGCAACGTCAATTGTCGTATTGTGACGTCACATTTTTCGCGCCATTCTCGGAATTTCTTTCACAGAAGAATGAAAAGAATTTTTCGACCAATCACATTTGAGTATTTACCATGAAAACAAAGAAAAATTAATTATACGTCAATATACCCGCTATATGTACGAGTGTGACGTTAATATACCCGCTATATGTACGAGTGTGACGTCAATATATCCGCTATATGTACCAGTGTGACGTCAATATACTCTCTATATGTACGAGTGTGACGTCAATATACTCTCTATATGTACGAGTGTGACGTCAATATACTCACTGTATATACTCGTGTGACGTCAATGTACCCGCTATATGTACGAGTGTGACGTCAATATACCCGCTATATGAACGAGGGTGACGTCATTCACACTATACCCGCAAAATTTACAAATAAAGTTAATTTTAGCACTATTCATGTTAGATGTAGAGTGCGTTGCCTTGCTATATTACAAATTTTAGCACAAAATCCTCTTATTTCATGTGATAAAATAAACATATCACGTATGTCTAACTATAAACTGGCATTCTCTTAGTTTTTGTATGTACTAGACTACCCCCCTAAACGTACATGAGACAGGGACCCGCCAATCTAGTCTAGGTTACTACAGCTAACATTTCAAGGACAGCCTGTAAACTCATATTTTGAGTATTTTACTTCCCAATTTGTGGTGATACAAATAATGAAAAAAATAACAACCGCAAGAGGAACTTCTTAGTAAACGGAAGAAAAACGTGCGACCCTCATGGACCTTCCGTGAGAAAAGGGACTTGAGACGTATTTAGTATGTTTACGTATTCAGTGACAGGGACCGATGAGGAAGTGTGATGTGAGAAGGAAGCCCCACCATTAGGATCCGGACTCTGTTAGGGGCTGTAGTGGGATATAAGGGGATTACTCATGCTGATGTGTCAGTGAGCAGATGTAGTGGGGACAAAGACCGCCACGAGGTATAAATCATACGTATTCTACTGTTTTCTACATCTCCGATATCATTATACACGATTACATTAAAACAATACTTAGTCAGTTAAACATGAAACTTGATAAGATGGTATATAATATGTAGTCTGTATGTTATACCAGTTGTTATTTTGACAACAGTTCAATAAATGTCTCATCAGCCGGAATTAGTGACACATCTGTTGGGTAATGGTGTGAGTGAATATGATAATATTGAGTTGTCCACAACCGGTCTGATAGCATCACTAGTGACTCAGGGTTCAGAGGTCACGTCGCTCAAATCATCAAAGGGATTCGACGCTCAGCAAGGACAGTCTTAAAATTCAATCATTTTTTTCTGATTAAGTTTTATTTCAAAATAAAAACATGCACCAAAAATTATTTTAATTGTGATACGATTTGAAAAATCTATATTTTCTGTCCCTTTATACAGATACACAAATCGACACTGAATTATTAGGGACGTACATACATGTAAGTCACTGGAACCATCTACCCAAAAGTATCTACACTCATTAGGTTAATTAAATCAGTACATATCATCATTTCCTTATTTATTATCGCCAAGGGGTGAGATTTTTAACATGTTGCGGTCTAAATCAAAGCTTTTGGTATCTGATAATATTTCCCAGACATCAGGAGGGGTTCCAATCGGCAATAAAACACCCTTGAGGATTAATTTCATTCTTTGTGTCTTACAGCACATCCCGATATGATCATTGTGTAAAATGTTCCTATTTGGGGGATATATCGACATTTGGTATCAATGTATCAATGGGTGTTTTATACTTCAGGGGAGTTTAACCAGCGTATATTACAGTTTCAAATATGTTAATTGATAAGACAAAGCAGATGAAAATGAATTGTATATCAACCATCTGGAGTGGGAAATTAAACAAAGAAATAAACAAGTAAAGGTTGTAGGAGTGTTTCTTATATCACAAACGACAGTTTGTCTAAATTCAATGTAATTTACCCTGGGAAGATGGTAGAAATTCCCGTCTTACAGGGGCTTGGCCCCGTGATATTTCTAATGGTCCTCATGCGCATTATAATTATATAGTTTGGGATTTTGAGTCATGTCCCTGTGATGTTTGTATCTCCAATAAAGTATTTAATTCCCCACATGCCCTAACACTTACAAAAATCGTAATCAAATCAATCAAATATACATATCAACAGTATTTTCTGGAAATCAACAATTGTCGTTTCTCAGAAAAATAATTGAACAGCTTACCTCAGACAAGTGCTTGTATTTGTTAAATTGACTCTAGTGTCATGCTTATTTTTCTATTTTTGAATCTCTGGCCGGGGATATGGTACTTATGCATAAAATGGGTCAATTGTTCTTGATCTCTGACCTCTACTTGTCACCTTGACCTTGTCTGAGATGAAAATCCTCATACATATGACGTAGGACGTGTCAAACTTTTCTCCACCGGGGCCCGTACTCATGCAACAGTAAACATGACCAAAACACAAATGCTGTGTGCAGCTTCAAGGACTTTTAGTAATAAATCTGATATTTGATAAATATTTTTGTCAGCGATTTGAAAGAATTTCAGAAAGATATAATTTCCGATATTTTGATTTTTCTTTTAAACTGCCATTTAATGATTTAAGCAAGTTTAAAGGAAGTTGAGTTGAACACAGATTCTATGCTTCAGCATAAACATGGGTTTATGAATACGGACCTTTAATTGCGCGTGATAAATATGTTGTAAACAGAAAGCTACAGACAACAACAGCATTTCAGAAGGAGAGGAAGTGCGCGTTTCCGCTCCCCGTGATACCTGGACAAGAATGTCCTTATATGGACATTCGCTGCCTTGTTTACATTGTAGCATTTATGTATTTGCATTTGAGTAGATCAGGTAAACTGTTTGTTTGTTTAAAGGCAATAAATATGCCAGTATCCGTAGGGTCGGTTTTAAATGTGGGACCCTATATACTGTTGGTTTACAGATAGTATACAGTATGCAACGAGATCAAGGCGTAGAACCAAGTACCCCAGACAGATAAAAAAAAAAAAAAAAACTCTCGGTAATTTATATATGTAGCGATCGAATTTGACCACCGTTTTTGTAAGCTACCTGTCAAATATTATAGAATATGTCTCGCTAAATAACATATTTCGTCTCTCTGAAAATTGAGACAAGAAGATACAGAAACATGCCGCAAGAAACAAGGATTTGTAAACGATGTAACTCCTTGATGTGGAGATGAATACCATTTTTACTTACTTGTAACAAAATTCGGAATCTTAGCGTTCAATATATAAAGAATTATTTTAGTTTATACGGCTATTCAGCTTCTAAATTCACAAAGTATTAATGAACTATGTCCATTACGTAAATATACTTTCGGATCAAATAAGCTAAGAGCAACTTGAATATGTTTTAATTTGATAAAATTTAATAAAGCATGTATTATTATCATCTTTATTTCCTCCACAAAGAAGAGCATGATGCCTGTGTGCACTGTGTGTCCACCACTTTAACTAATTATCGGAGATTTTAGACAGACTAGAGCGAAGCTATGGACCCAAAACACTTACACTGATTATCGGATATTTTAGCCTGTCAATAACTAAGCTTTCGGAGATTATAGACTGGGTAGAACTAATCTATCGACCCATCACTTGCTAGACAGAACTAAGATATGGACCAAACACTTACACTTATTATCGGAGGATTAAGATTGGATGGAACTAAGCTATGAGCAATACCACACGGTCCCTATATATGTGTGTACAACCCTACCCCCACGGTCCCTATATGTGTGTACAACCCTACCCCTACGGTCTCTACATGTGTGTACAACCCTACCCCCACGGTCCCTATATGTGTGTACAACCCTACCCCCACGGTCCCTATATATGTGTGTACAGCCCTACCCCTACGGTCTCTACATGTGTGTATAACCCTATCCCCACGGTACTTATATATGTGTGTATAACCCTACCCCCACGGTCCCTACATGTGTGTACAACCCTACCCCACGGTCCCTATATGTGTGTACAACCCTACCCCCACGGTCCCTATATGTGTGTATAACCCTACCCCCACGGTCCCTATATGTGTGTATAACCCTATCCCCACGGTCCCTATATGTGTGTATAACCCTATCCCCACGGTCCCTACATGTGTGTACAACCCTATCCCCACGGTCCCTATATGTGTGTACAACCCTATCCCCACGGTCCCTACATGTGTGTACAACCCTACCCCCACGGTCCCTATATGTGTGTATAACCCTACCCCACGGTCCCTATATATGTGTATACAACCCTACCCCCACGGTCCCTATATGTGTGTACAGCCCTACCCCACGGTCCCTATTTGTATATTTACATTTGGTGTGGCAATGCCCTTATATATTACTAGTAAATCCCTACCAAAAGCAGCTTCATCTATGAGAGTATAACTGAAGTTGCCCTGGGGGCGTATGAATATCTCACTTGCAAAAAATGTAAACAATGTATGAATGTGATTTGTTTTTCAATATTGATTTAAATATGTTCTAAGTATTAAAACAAATGAATATAAAAAGATAGCGTTGTTTCGTCTTTTCAAATAGTGTAGGAAATTGCGCGTGACGTCAGCTGTTACTTGTGCGCCGTTCTAGATATTCACCTGACCTGACGGTAGAAAGCGTGAAATTTGAATTTTGGAAGATTTTTTTTCATATTTATTTATTTTTGCGATTCATTAATAGAACGTAAATATAAGCGATAAACTGCCTAGATGCGGCAGACCTACTGGTATAACTGCCACATGTGTCACAGACAAACAATCATGGTGCGCTAGCGCGCACCATTCAGTTTGTCTGTGACACATGTGACAGTTATACCAGTAGGTCTGCCGCATCTAGGCAGTTTATTGCTTAAGTATACAACCCTACCCCCACGGTCCCTATATATGTGTACAACCCTACCCCACGGTCCCTATATGTGTGTATAACCCTACCCCCACGGTCCCTATATGTGTGTACAACCCTACCCCACGGTCCCTATATATGTGTATAACCATACCCCACGGTCTCTACATGTGTGTATAACCCTACCCCCACGGTCCCTATATGTGTGTATAACCCTACCCCCACGGTCCCTATATATGTGTATAACCCTACCCCCACGGTCCCTATATATGTGTACAACCCTATCCCCACGGTCCCTATATGTGTGTACAGTCCTACCCCACGGTCCCTATATGTGTGTACAGTCCTACCCCACGGTCCCTATTTGTGTGTACAACCATACCCCCACGGTCCCTATATGTGTGTACAACCCTATCCCCACGGTCCCTATATGTGTGTACAACCCTATCCCCACGGTCCCTACATGTGTGTACAACCATACCCCACGGTCCCTATATGTGTGTACAACCATACCCCACGGTCTCTACATGTGTGTACAACCCTACCCCCACGGTCCCTATATGTGTGTACAACCATACCCCACGGTCCCTATATGTGTGTACAACCATACCCCACGGTCCCTACATGTGTGTACAACCATACCCCACGGTCTCTACATGTGTGTACAACCATACCCCACGGTCCCTATATGTGTGTGTACAACCCTATCCCCACGGTCTCTACATGTGTGCACAACCCTACCCCACGGTCCCTATATGTGTGTACAGTCCTACCCCACGGTCCCTATATGTGTGTACAGTCCTACCCCACGGTCCCTATTTGTGTGTACAACCATACCCCACGGTCCCTATATGTGTGTACAACCCTACCCCCACGGTCCCTATATGTGTGTATAACCATACCCCACGGTCTCTATATATGTGTACAACCCTACCCCCACGGTCTCTACATGTGTGTATAACCCTACCCCACGGTCCCTATATGTGTGTATAACCCTACCCCCACGGTCCCTATATGTGTGTATAACCCTACCCCCACGGTCTCTACATGTGTGTATAACCCTACCCCCACGGTCCCTATATGTGTTTATAACCCTACCCCCACGGTCCCTATATGTGTGTACAACCATACCCCACGGTCTCTACATGTGTGTACAACCCTATCACCACGGTCCCTATATGTGTGCATAACCCTACCCCCACGGTCCCTATATGTGTGTATAACCCTACCCCCACGGTCTCTACATGTGTGTATAACCCTACCCCACGGTCCCTATATGTGTTTATAACCCTACCCCACGGTCCCTATATGTGTGTACAACCCTACCCCCACGGTCCCTATATGTGTTTATAACCCTACCCCACGGTCCTAATATGTGTGTACAACCCTACCACACGGTCCTTATATGTGTGCATAACCCTACCCCCACGGTCCCTATATGTGTGTATAACCCTACCCCACGGTCCCTATATATGTGTATAACCCTATCCCCACGGTCCCTATATGTGTGTATAACCCTACCCCCACGTTCCTTATATGTGTGTACAACTCTACCCCACGGTCTTTATATGTGTGTATAACCCTACCCCCACGGTCCTTATATGTGTGTACAACTCTACCCCACGGTCCCTATATGTGTGTATAACCCTACCCCCACGGTCCTTATATGTGTGTACAACTCTACCCCACGGTCTCTATATGTGTGTATAACCCTACCCCCACGGTCCTTATATATGTGTGTATAACCCTACCCCCAAGGTCCCTACATGTGTGTACAACCCTACCCCACGGTCCCTATATGTGTGTACAACCCTACCCCTACGGTCCTAATATGTGTGTACAACCCTACCCCCACGGTCCCTATATGTGTGTATAACCCTACCCCACGGTCCCTATATATGTGTATAACCCTAACCTACGGTCCCTATATGTGTGTATAACCCTACCCCCACGGTCCTAATATGTTTGTACAACCCTACCCCCCACGGTCCCTGCATGTTTGTACAACCCTACCCCTACGAAATTATCCCACTAACCAATTATAGCCCTGTCAGAAAAGGTATAGACGTACCCACGATCCCTATACGTTTATTGATAGCCCTGTCATTTTAAAGTGTCCCTGATGGCTTTATCAAAGGAAAGGTATGGTATCGATATTTGGAATTTCATATGGCGAAAAATTAAATTAATGCTTAGTATTTGTACCATAAGACGCCGGAACTTTTCTCACACAAACATAACAGACAGCAGAATATAGTAAAAGTATAACTGTGACGCGGCCTCGAGTTTTACAGCCTTGTCTGCTAGAAGGAATGGAAACGTTTGACTTGACTTGACGGTCTACAAGTTATAGTTCGTAAACTTTCCAGATAAAACTATTTTATCGACGTTGGTCGACTGTGATGTCCTGCGAGGAACTTAGTGTTTGACTGGCATCGATATTTTCGCTAGAATGGTTTGGAAAGCGGAAACGGTTAGACTGACTCATTGACTCTGATTCGTTGACATCTTCCGGAAATAATTTCAAGCTTGTGATTGATTCATTTATATGTACCCCGACATATACAATACTACCATATGGCATCAACATGTTCCTATACCCGGACGGATAAATTATTTCCTGTACTATCCACAAGGGATGAAAATGTTCCTATACCCGGACAGATAATTTATTTCCTGTACTATCCACATGGCATCAACATGTTCCTATACCCGGACGGATAAATCATTTCCTGTACTATCCACAGGGGATGGAAATGTTCCTATACCCGGACGGATAATTTATTTCCTGTACTATCCACGGGGGATGACAATGTCCCTATACCCGGACATATACAATATTATCCACACGGGATTAAACTGTTACTATACTTTGACAGTTGCATTACTTTCTAGTTCTATCCACAGGGGATTGAAATTTTCCTTTAGGCCTATACCTGGACATCGCTTCATCGTCGGATAGATATGTAGTGCAGCGTAACGAAAATGGGCCTGATGGCGATATGACATTGATTATAAATACCACTATATCACATTGATAATACCACTATATCACATTAATTATAAATACCACTATATGACATTGATTATAAATACCACTATATCACATTGATAATACCACTATATCACATTAATTATAAATACCACTATATGACATTGATTATAAATACCACTATATCACATTGATAATACCACTATATCACATTAATTATAAATACCACTATATCACATTAATTATAAATACCACTATATCACATTGATAATACCACTATATCACATTGATAATACCACTATATCACATTGATAATAAATACCACTATATGACATTGATTATAAATACCACTATATCACATTGATAATACCACTATATCACATTGATTATAAATACCACTATATCACATTGATTATAAATACCACTATATCACATTGATAATACCACTATATCACATTGATAATACCACTATATCACATTAATTATAAATACCACTATATCACATTGATTATAGATACCGCTAGGTCTTTTTCAATTTATCATCAGACTTATTTCTTTCCGATATCTTAAAATAACTAAATATGAGTCTGTTTTTATGGTTCCATCAGAAGTGTAACGACATTCTCTAGCCCGCATACGCTGTCAGGCTGGCAGAGGTAAACCAAGGGAAATAACTCCGATAGATCAGCATGATTTAACCTAAGTTTCGTGTAATGTATTGACGGTTAATTTTCTATGATAGCAGTATCTCACTCGGAGTGACTAATGACAACATGAGTGACGTCACAAAGACTTTCATATTACAGTATTGTAAAATTACTTTTGTCCCTTTATGTTGATATCAAATTTGAATTTATACAAACATCCCAAACGGTCATCATGCTTTTTTTCGAGTATATCACTTCTAGGAGTCGTTATAGTTGGAACGTTTTAATTTTGAAAATTAATTATACGGTATACATACTATTTATGTATCCATTTTAATAGGCGATGCATCATCTGATAGTTTATACAAAATTAGACATGTATATTGTTCATGTAAAGTAAAACTCGGATAAGTCGAAGTCGACGGTCGGGACCACGCAAAATATTCGAATTATTCGATGGTTCGACTTATCCGTGTCCGTGTGTATACGGAGACAAAATACCCGAGTATCATCGAATGTATGTCGAACACGTGCTTGATAAAATAGTCGAAAATAAGCAATAAATAATCATTAAGAAATTAATTTTAATTTATTAATTGTACATGTGTTATTTATATACATGTATCCATTTTGATAGGCGATTTATTATCTGATCAATGAACATACATTATAAATATAGAAAAAAAAAAAAAAATTATAAGTTTGTGTTCAAAGTCGCTGACAGAAAAAACAACCCATTAATTGAAATAGAACTTGGTATAAAATTATCGTAATTTATTTACGCAGTCACGATCACTAATCTGTAGGGGTTAGATTATTTATCCCTTAATTAACATCATACAATACACATACTTAATCTTTAGTCTACGTATCTACATGTTACATCTTGATTAATTACATTTATTTATCTTTTTCATCACACGAAGTTACATGTATACCGGCGATCTATTAATTACTAATACGTATATCAGTAAAATACTATGTAAGTGTGTGTGGAGGGGAGGGGGGGGGGGGGGGTATTCATTATTCATTTATTTCTATAAATCACTGCTATGGTGCAACAATTGAACAGAAATAACTTCATCATTGCTGAACGTGAACCATGTCTAACCATTGGTCTTGTTATTGATGTGTAATTTGTTAAAAGCTGTTAGTAAATTTCGACAATATATCCGAAATTTGGGGGAACACAATTAGCTCATGTGTATCACATATATTACACAAAACATAACCTTAAACACAATAGAAATATTGGTTTGACCGGACTTGATTTTGTATTCGAATAAACACTTATTCTACTTTGACCTTGAAGTAAGTGTAAATGGTGGTGATATAGGGAGGCATTTTAAACATCACAAATTCTCATATTAGACATTATTAAGAGCTCTGAACATGACAAGAAGACCGTTTAGAAAAAAAACATGTTCAACCACTAAGTTTGAGGTTAAAGATACATCAAAAATACAGTTTAACTATTTGTCTTGAAAACGTCCTTCTTACCATGATCAGATGTCTGAATATCATCCAACAGTAAACATTTTTATCATATAAAACGCCTAAGTGTATGTCGTATTTGTGTTACTAGTATATTATTCACATCACATTGTTCTGAACGGAGAAAATTGAGACAATAAACGGGACTGTGACCAGGTGTACCGGAAGTTAAGCCTGCTGGTCCACGACACCAATCTGGGTCAAAAAAATACATGACACGTTTTCAAAATGAGAACCAGTCATATTAACGAGTATTGAATATGACAAACGTCAACATACAACAGGAAACAGATGTGTTCCAATATGATTATAATGGTGACCATCAAACTTCCCCATATCCGTTATCAACCAACATCTCTCAGAACACAGTGTTGTACACAAAAATGTAAGTTTTCCCGGAGAGCTATTGATATCGATCACGGAAATGCTGGCCATGTGTAGGTAGGGGGTGAACATTCCTGATAAGGGGATATTGTAATAAGCACACACATTCTACAGCGTGGAAGTAAATGTCACTGTTACATTTTACAAAACTTATATTTAAAGGATTTTTTTTTTGTCTTGGAATGTGTGTCTCCTGTACAAATATTTGAGATTCCGGAGTTGTAAGCTCTGCTTGAGGTGAACTTTCTATTGGTAATGCTTCTTATGCTTTTACTTAAATCATCTGATATCCAATTTTACCAAAGCTAGTGTATCCTTCTATGCTCTAACAATTTCTAATGTCCCATTTTGATTTCCCTGGATGCTGGATTTATCTACTTTCGGCCACCAGCAACACTGAAGGGTCAAAGGCAGAAAGCCGCGTGATATAGTTTAACAGATGCATGATCTGTTGTACAAGTATCTGTGTGTCCGGTATAATATGTTGTACAAGTATCTGAGTGTCCGGTATAATCTGTTGTACAAGTATCTGTGTGTCCGGTATAATATGTTGTACAAGTATCTGTGTGTCCGGTATAATATGTTGTACAAGTATCTGAGTGTCCGGTATAATATGTTGTACAAGTATCTGAGTGTCCGGTATAATATGTTGTACAAGTATCTGTGTGTCCGGTATAATATGTTGTACAAGTATCTGTGTGTGTCCGAGTATAATATGTTGTACAAGTATCTGTGTGTCCGGTATAATATGTTGTACAAGTATCTGTGTGTCCGGTATAATATGTTGTACAAGTATCTGTGTGTCCGGTAAAATATGTTGTACAAGTATCTGTGTGTCCGGTATAATATGTTGTACAAGTATCTGTGTGTCCGGTATAATATGTTGTACAAGTATCTGAGTGTCCAGTATAATATGTTGTACAAGTATCTGAGTGTCCGGTATAATCTGTTGTACAAGTATCTGTGTGTCCGGTATAATATGTTGTACAAGTATCTGTGTGTCCAGTATAATATGTTGTACAAGTATCTGAGTGTCCGGTATAATATGTTGTACAAGTATCTGTGTGTCCGGTATAATATGTTGTACAAGTATCTGTGTGTCCTGTATAATATGTTGTACAAGTATATGTGTGTCCGGTATAATATGTTGTACAAGTATCTGAGTGTCCAGTATAATCTGTTGTACAAGTATCTGTGTGTCCGGTATAATATGTTGTACAAGTATCTGTGTGTCCGGTATAATATGTTGTACAAGTATCTGTGTGTCCGGTATAATATGTTGTACAAGTATCTGTGTGTCCGGTATAATATGTTGTACAAGTATCTGAGTGTCCAGTATAATCTGTTGTACAAGTATCTGTGTGTCCAGTATAATCTGTTGTACAAGTATCTGTGTGTCCTGTATAATATGTTGTACAAGTATCTGTGTGTCCGGTATAATATGTTGTACAAGTATCTGAGTACCCGGTATAATCTGTTGTACAAGTATCTGAGTGTCCGGTATAATATATTGTACAAGTATATAAAGGTCGGCGTTAACTACTAAAATAAATATAACAATCGGATTAGACCAATTATCACAGCTTCTCCACATTACTACAGTATACAATGGAGATGAAAACAATAACAAACATTGATAAGTCAGATGTTCAGTAAGAAAAACTAGAGAAAGGAAGACAAAAAAAATATCGAAAGGAGAGAATGAATAAAACATCGTTTCCTACAGACTTGTCATTAAAACGTTTGCTAACTTTAATAAAGTTTTGTACAGAATGAAAAATATTTTGTTTTCCATATATGACTGGTTTGGAGAACCACATCGTAGGTGTCGATTGAGATATCACAATATCGTAAAACACTATCAAACAATAACTTAGGATTGTCTAGTATACAGACTACATTCAAAAAGCAATGAACTACATTTACATATTCCCACCGACAAATAATGGGTTATTTATAATATTAACTCTGTATAAGATATAATTCAAACTGCTGCATGAATGCTGCCGCCTTGTATGTTAATTATCAAATCATATTACGTTGAATTAAATGTTGAAACTCGTTTACAGATGGCTGCTCTCAGGCATTGTTTGATAAATCGTTATAGTAATGGCATAAAAGATTGGAATGACAATCGAAATTTAGGAACAGTATGGATTTCGGTGTTTCTCACATTTTTGGTTGTTCGTTCGCCTACTTTTGTGGGGAAAACATTAGTTAAATAAGAAGTGTTTAATTTGTTGTGAAGTACATGCACAAAGTAAGTTGTTTAATGTTGTTTGTTTGTTTTTTTCTGTAAGCAAGCGGCTCGAGTGACGTTTTGATACAATCATACCTGTGATAATTCTTGCTGCTTCAAGCTGAACTTGTTCAATTCAATACACTACTGTCAAGCTACGTAGGGCATATATTTCAGTGTCGTGGATTGACTGGTAACGCCGACAACACAGTCCTGACAAACGTACATGGGGGCTGAGGGATGACAATTAATTGAAGAATGTCTTTATAATTTAATTTTGCTTGTAACAAGCATTTTCATTGGCTCAAAAAATTATGTTATCTCATAACATAAATAATGACTGTGACGTCAGCGGAGTAATCGTTGTTCACGGGATTTTGTATTTATCGATGTGTTTTTAAATATCTGGAGCAAAATAAACATGTTAAACTTAATGAAAATGTTTCTTATCGTTGTTAATTAAATTATAAGGGTTAACTGTAATTTTTTTTTTTTTTTACGTTATTGAGCAATAACTGGGGTGTACTCTTTTCATAAACCGCTTCGCGGTTTATTCAGAGTACACCACAGTTTTTTGTGTTATTGCTCAATAACGTAAAAAAATATAACAGTTAACCCTTAAGTAATCGAAGAAGGCTTGTGATCTTTTATCGTTATGGTACTAGGCATGCGTAATGTTATCATTGCTATTCTCGCGTTAAGAAAGAAATTTAGAAGTTTTTTACATGATAATTTCAACGGAACCATACACTCGTTCCCTTGAAACAAATGTAAACATCTTGCTCGTAATATTACATTGCCACTTAAGATAAACCCACCCAACCTCTCCTCCAGAAAAAAAAACAATTGTTTTTTCGATATCGTTACCCTCAGGCGTAATTTTCTGTGTTCTGACAACCAAATTTTACATTTTTATACCGTGTCCCTCAAAACATGCAATGTTCATTGAGTTGCCTGTAACTGAGAACTCATTCAAGTTTGTCATACCGGAGTTACATCCCCTAGATATGTGTCTTCCATTATATAAACTTGCGAGAGTTATTTCCCTTCTTATAGCTAAGTGGATGTTATTGCTACTCATTTGTCAGGAACGTAATGTAGCAGTAAATAAGGCACATGTTTTAGATATGTAAATATAGCCAGTTAACCCCGCATGTACCCTATACTAATATATGCATATACATGTACTTGTAAATTATACATCATTTGCAATTTTGATACAGCTGTAAAGGAAAAGTAAACTTACTTTTTCTATGTTTTATCAGACATGTGAAAATCATGGTGACCACTTAAACAAATTGTTTTACCTAAAATGTCACCATTTCATTGCATCTTTTTAATTTTCTGCAAGAAAAATA
Source organism: Pecten maximus (assembly GCF_902652985.1). NCBI lineage: Eukaryota > Metazoa > Mollusca > Bivalvia > Pectinida > Pectinidae > Pecten > Pecten maximus. The sequence continues at coordinate 43,961,409 of NC_047017.1, forward strand.
GACACATTTTCGGAAAATCCGGAAATTTATAATCTCGAACCCATTTATTGCTTCTTCATAATGAATTCACCAATTATAGCACACATTCATTTTTCTCATTTTTCATGACTAACACATGAGTTATTTGCCTAACAAAAAAAATCACTATAATACATCAATTTGTCTATAACATTTTTATTATATCAATTTGTCTATAACATTTTTATTATATCAATTTGTCGATAACATTTTTATTATATCAATTTGTCTATAACATTTTTATTATATCAATTTGTCTATAACATTTGGGTTTACCTACCTAGATTTAATTAATATATAGAAGTTCAACTGCCAAATTCCATACTAGTAATTAAATGAACGGGGTTTTTTTTTGGTTTTTTTTGTCTTGTGTGAAAAACTAGAAGACGAATACTATTCTTAACAGAATAGTCCTTATATATTTACACCAGTATTACTATGTACAGTGTACATGCAAATTTTATTAAATACCGGTATGTTATAGCAATATCTTCTACAAATCGAAACCTAGTAAGTGTTGGCAACTTTTATGTATCAGGCAAATGAAAGATTGAAATGAAATTAATAGCACAGTGTTTCCTTATTTAAATGTACACCAATCCCTTTATTACAGCTAAATTTCAAGGTATTTAATAAAGTGACTGATAGTTAAAATCTATTGTTCTTGTTCATCGTCTATTGTGTTTACATCAGTATCGATTGTGATTAGATTATTACACTAATGTATTATATGTAACCACGATATCGTTACCTCAAATTATTAAAAGTATCTTTAACTTTTGTTTTATAAACGTCCATGGCAAAATGTAGGCATAAATTACCAGTTAATTCTTTTAATTTACAATTAAAATCAAATTTGTACAGCAAAAACGTCTATAATGTACATGTACCTTGGTGAGATGTATATATACACGTCTATAATGTACCTTGGTGAGATGTATCTATACACGTCTATAATGTACCTTGGTGAGATGTATCTATACACGTCTATAATGTACCTTGGTGAGATGTATCTATACACGTCTATAATGTACCTTGGTGAGATGTATATATACACGTCTATAATGTACCTTGGTGAGATGTATCTATACACGTCTATAATGTATCTTGGTGAGATGTATCTGTACACGTCTATAATGTACCTTGGTGAGATGTATCTATACACGTCTATAATGTACCTTGGTGAGATGTATCTATACACGTCTATAATGTACCTTGGTGAGATGTATCTATACACGTCTATAATGTACCTTGGTGAGATGTATCTATACACGTCTATAATGTACCTTGGTGAGATGTATATATACACGTCTATAATGTACCTTGGTGAGATGTATATATACACGTCTATAATGTACCTTGGTGAGATGTATCTATACACGTCTATAATGTACCTTGGTGAGATGTATCTATACACGTCTATAATGTTCCTTGGTGAGATGTATCTATAAACGTCTATAATGTACCCTGGTGAGATGTATCTATACACGTCTATAATGTACCTTGGTGAGATGTATCTATGAACGTCTATAATGTACCTTTTTGAGATTTGACAATGTGAACAGGATGAATCTCCACAACAGAATGCCGCAAACTTATCAAAAATAGGATTCATTACTTTTTCAAAGGAGACCATCTGATTGCTTATTTCTAAAATTTATTTTTCATTTAGTGTAAACGACATTTCATTCTTTCCTTCGAATTCCTTAAACGATCTTTATTCTTTCTCTCCTTCATGCAAACCACATTTTTTCTTTCTTTCCTTCCTGTAAACGACCTTTATTCTTTCTTCCCTTCCTCTAAACTCTCTATTATTTCAAAAGGCTATATACCGGTCCTTTCCAATAATTGTATTTCACGATATACAAATCACTTTTTATCGAAACACTAATAAAGATGTTTTGATAGATGGTTCCAGACTGTATCAGCTTGTCATCGTTCTGAGCCTGCTTGCTGCTGTGCTATTTTATATACGGTTGTCGTAATAACAGCACTCAGGGCTAAAGCATTGTGGTATCGATATCACGAGACCAATTAAGATTTCTCATAATGGCATCTTGCATTTGAAGACATGAAGTACCGATAATTTGGATCCTGTGATTTTTGCCCAAACTGGTTTTCTTGTCAGATATTTAATTCCTGTAGAAAGATATTTTTATTTATAAAGAAATGATGTAATTCAGTAGTTGCGTTGTCACGATGATAAATAAACATAAGGATTGTGAATAAATGCGTTATATGTAGCTTTTGCGTATGTACCCAGCGTTTCGAGTTCAGAGTGGTATTACCTTACTTTGGTGATTAAGAGCATGAACATTCCTCGTCCCGTAGGACGAAAGAGTACCTATTACCCCATTGCCTGATTCGTAAGACAAATAGTCTAGATCACATTACGTGATTGTTCATTTCAATCAACGTCAATGAAATGCTTGAACGAACGAACCATTATAATATGCAATGAGGATTTTCTGTGATATGTTATTCGGCAAGATGGCTTGCGAATTTAATTTGAAGATGCTATCCTTTCAAATGAACGTTTAACGAATATAATTGTAAATATAACAGTTAATCGATTGTTCTAACAAGCAATTGATTGTTAAACAATTGCAAGACAAGTTATATCAAATTAAATATTAATCACTCTTGTTTGGGCGGATGAGATAGCGCTATGGATTTTACGTACTGTAGACTGTGGAGTGTCCGAAGAATCCAGATCGAGGAATCGAACCTCATTCGCCAAGGTGAAAGACGAGTGCCACTGTGCCATTCAACAATCGAAATATCCTCCAGTAATAAACTTCTATTAGTATAAGTCACATGTTTGTGGCATATGTCCTTTGTTTGGTCAGATCGACATTTGGGATGTATGTCGTTTTCTGGGGATAAATAGTTTTGCGGTTTCTTCGAATCATAATATATACTACAGCATTCCAAACACCTCCGGCATTGCAGAAAAAGGAACTGATTATATACAGTGAAACAGGGCCTTTGTCTAAAACCGTCCACACGCCGTATACAGCAATCGCCCACCACTGAACGAAAAACGAGATCAGAAACAAGAACATGTTCTTGGCAGCTATATGGGTCCGTCTTATAGGTGCAGCGGCGCCACCTAGTGTTTGGGCAAGACGATTTGTCTCGCTTCTAATTCTATATAATGTTAGTCCGTATAAAATGGCGTTGTTACCCAAAACGAGGCACATCGGTAACGTTGTTAAGTAGAAATTAGTCTGTCTTGCAGTCACACTGTCGAATAAACAGCTGAAATTAAGAGAAAAGGAGCGGACATATACAAATGTGAAGTTCGAAAAATGGATCAAATTACACAGAGGACCGAGAGTATAAAAATACATTGTAGTTTTATTCTCAAAAAATTGCATTTCGATTCGAATACCAGTATTTTGTCTTAAAACGACAAGTCTTGGTGTGAATATCAATGGTCCCTGAAATATTGCCTACATCATGAGAACTTCTTCGAAAACATATTTATATTCGATGGAAAGCATTTCTGGAAAAAAGCGTTATTTACGATAATCACAACAATATGCAACATATAAATGATATGAAAAGAAACTATGCAATATCTTTCATAGTCATCATATTGATTTTCTTTGGGCAAACGACCATATGGACAGTCGGACGATTATTTTACAAAAGCCATGGTGATAACATTCGAATCTATCGAGTTACTTCCCTACTTTTTACTGTCAGTAGGACACTCGGAATACCTAGGTCGATTCTCTATATAGGGTCGATGGAAGTCGGAACCCCTCGTCATTTTCTACGATACTAGGCCTACGTTCGCAGACGAAGGCGAGGTACGGAGTCGGTCGAGTACTTACGAATGGATCTACGATAGCTTGACAGCGGAAGGGGGCCGAAAATGAGTATCCCTTTATTATCGTCGAATACCCACGGTTGATTGCACATTTACGCTACATCTGTTTATGTACTGCAGTCAACCGTGGGTATCCGACGATGTCTCTGTACATCACAGTGCTCAGTGCGATGTACCCTGTAGGATATGGACCATTTTTTATCGTAACCTCGCGGAGTAAAAACAATTGACAAGGGGCCTGTTTCATCAATATTCCTTAAATTAAGAAATTTCTTGACTTAAAATGTTTTATATGAAAGCAAAACAGAATTTAAGAAATGTTCCTTAACAACAAAGATGTACCCTCTTAAACACAATAATGCTTCCCTGTGGGAAATTTAAATTAAGGATTTTCTAATGAACATTAGTGAGACCGAGGCCTCAACAGTGTTCGTATCCTCAGCTAACGACATAGAAGTGAGGCACTGTGTACAACAGTCCAAAAGCCGTGAAAGACTTCAGCTGAAACTACCGGATATAGCTAATATCCAGGGCATTATTACCAGTATATCAACGGTGAGCCGTGGAGACAATGAGAAATATCTCTAAGGATGCTGACGTTTTTAAACATCTTTTAATAACAATAATATTTAACAGACCTAAGTTAATGTGTAGGTCCTGAGGAATCTTTTGACAGGATCCTTTAACATGTATATAAAGACACGGTAATATTTACTTGTAATCCAAAATGACAAACGTCCGTTTGGTGTTCCAGAATTACCAATTAGTTTCAAGTCGTATTGAACCTGGTTAAATGGCCATTATGATTTAATTGCAGTTTTAATTGAGTATTCTCCATAAAAACACGTTTAAAGGAATTGTCAGATTATCGGTATAGGAAAGGAAATTGTATGTGCAAATAAATAAAAATGGATTCAGAACGGATCCCTGGGGAAACCCGGTACGATATGGCGGAGTGTTAAAATGAGATTCTAACCATAGAAATCTGTTCCACGTTTTCAGTAATTCGGTAATTTCAATTCATAATCAACAAGAATAAATTCACATCAATTTGTCATTGTCGACGGACTTTCCCATTATATATCATTTCCATTAAAGCTGATTGACAGCAGTGATTTATTTCAAAACAAGCCACAACATTCATCTGTAGTGAGATTGATAACAAAGAACATGAAGCGTATAACTTCAATTCTTCACCAACATCTTTCGAAACCATGACATTTTAAACCGTACATGTTGGACACGTGAATGCTGCTATAAAATCATAATCAGCAGTAAAGGTCCGGCTCATCTGAAGATACTGTTGTGTTCATTACTAAGGACGATATTTCTGATTGGTGGTCTGATGTGATCGCCCGTCTTGGGCAGTATCTTTGTGGTTTATATTCGACCTACTCTTTGATATATCGAGACCATATGAACACTATAGAATGACAGATATTTACAGTGCTACACTTTTCACATTGTATCATAGGTACCGGTGTAGTATGGTATTTCATGGAGAAAGGAATCCCTTATGGTAAAGTGAAGTCATCTTATAATTTGTTTTCAATTTAGTTTTCTTCACTTATTTTTTATCAGTTAGCTTAATTATTTCTTTAAACATGATAAAACAAAAAATCAGGGTTGGACGGGGTGCGGCCATGGTAAAATGAAACATTTCACTGTTTTCTTAGTACTTGGTAATCTTTTTTTTCCGCGAAATATCTTTCAGATTACCATGTTTCGTCCCTCAAAACACCACAAAATATGTCAGGGGTCAGGATTTTTTTAGCGGTATTTTCTTACTAACTGGCCTGTTTTCATCAAATACTTTTACATTACCATGTTTCATTACTTTAAACACAATAACACCAAAAATATGTCTTGGATCAGTGACCACAGTGTTTTATTTCGCTGTCGTTGTCTTTAAAGGAATAAATCAAGGTAATGTAAAAGTATTTGATGAAAAACTTGAAAGAGGAACGCAATTATTACTGAATGGAACATAAATAATATAAGAAAGAAAAAGAAAAAGAAAACGAAATCATCGCTGAATCTAGCCCTATCTTGGAGAAGAATTTATTCAAGCTTTGGACAAAAGCATACTTACAAAGCACCATTTGGACCGATCGTGTTCGCCATCAAAGATCCGACGCCGATGACGAACGGACACAGAACAACAGTAACAAGCAATCTCCAGTCGTATTTCCCTAACGAGATATTCTTGTGTAAAAACATCATGCTAAATATGTTAACAGCTATAAACAAGACGAGGAAGACTTGTGCGAATCCCAGTTCGATCGTCATGAAGGCGTGAAATCGACAGATCTCCATCGGATGTACATGGTTCCTGGTGGCGACCATCTGGATGTGTTCAGCAGCATGTATAACGTTAAAGGTAGCATCACACGTGCCCATGTAAACCACGAGTCGCTCACTTTTCGTCCTTTTGAAAAAGTTTTTCGATATCTGGTTTTTTAAAGAAAGTCCTATGACAATTGTTGCGCACGTGAAGCTTGCACACATGGACAATAGAGCGGTAACATGAATGACGTAAAACTGACCAGTGTCAAGTCCAAGTGGTGGTTCGTCATAGCCACTTTTCATACTGGAAGTGGTCAGTATATCATTTACAATAAGTCGTCACCCGTGTGTACAATACTTTGATACATAACTTTACTTCCACAAATCTAACTTAGCGGTATCTAAGTGAGTCTGAGTCCTCTGTGAACGCAACTTCTTGCTGTGGCGTTATATCTAGAAAAATACTCTTCATGAATTATTGATCTGGGCATGCGTGTAGAAACTGTTTTATTATTACATATGCATCATATGGTTCGGGTGACTATGGCTACTGGAGATTTAAATAAACGCAATGGGCTATAGCTTTGTATGATATTTAGATATATTAAAGATTGTCCCTTTGATTTTTTCAAAATGGTTTAAAGTGAAAGAAAAATAATTACCAGTTGAATTTTATGATGATTCCTCCCCACAAGACATATTAATAACTTAACAGTATAGCCTTTCGAAAAAAATACATATTTGACCAGATGAAAATACCTTTCATTAAAGAGATTATGCTTTCGCACTCGATAGTCTCTAAATCACTGTAATTAATTAATGTATTTTCTGAGTAATAACATTCACAATGGGGACATGCTGATCACGATGTTCCACGTACATGTGTATTTACATTATGTCTGGTTACATCAGGGACGTACCTGGTGTACTGCCCTGATTAGTTCGCCCATACATTGGATATCAAAACATCAAGATAATAAATAGATAAGTCGATCACGATATTTCATCAAGTAATCGTCATGTTCACTTCATCATAAATTAATCAATCTTTATTCCTAGTTGTGTTCAGATAAAACAATAAAAATATAACTACAATTGTATTTAGTTCTTGGTCTGGTTGTTAAATAAAATGAACCAAAGAGCATTGGTTTTAAACTGATTAAATGGTATTTATAGAGATGGGTTCCCCAGTTGGGTGTAACTGTACCCGCGGTTGGCCATATCTACATGTAGTCTGTTACAATTTAAACTATTTAGTACTTGTTGGAGGTTTAATGTTTTGTTTTAACGTAGTGACAGTTACATTCGAGACAAGGGAAGCGTGAAAGGGAATGAATATTAATTTCTCGAAATCTACAATCAATGGTTCTTTCCTATATGGCTCGACACGAAATGATAGATTCGTGAAATGTGTAAATATCAAGATGAATTTAAAGTCAACCCTTTGAATAGTGTATACTAATACCCTAGGCAAAATACATGTAGATCAGATTTCTTCTTAACAGCGCTTTTCATACATCTATTTTGAGCATGACAATGTAGAATCGATAAATGACCCGCACACTTATGGTAATGTCATTCAGAGGAAGATATACGGAAGTAGTTAAATATTCCCTACTTAAGCTTGTATTAGTCGTCATAAAAAGGTCAATGTCTAGGTTAAAAAGCATCATAGAGTTTTAAATACATCAGCGTGTCTTTGAAGGTACACTCACTCGTTTTATTGATTTAATGATTCGGAGAGACACATATTTTGTTATTAACTTGATAACATTGACAATAATATCGTATTGATAACACAGAATGGGCATGATGAAGTGTTCCACAAGTTATCTGGTTAGCGTCCTTTGACGTGAATTAACTACACATTAATTGGGTATCGAGTATGAATGTTAAACTTCATGGGTATTTTACCTGTGCATTTATCCTTCTTTTCAATATCCAGGCCTTTATTAAAACTATTATCAATTGTTATGGTTTACACAATAGTTTTCAAATAATAGAATTTATGTTAAGAAAACCTTGATAGCTATACAAAAACCGAGATGTGATAAAAGAAACTTTTGTTTTTCTGTATATCATTAATGGCATATCTCCCTGAAACTGCTAAAGTCTGAATCATACTTTTGTTCCAATATACAACGGACCCTGTTGCTTGAAGGGAAAATAAGCACGAATAATAAATGACAAAGCCAATACATTAAGAAAAAACAACACATATACATCATCGATTTGTAGATTTTAATGTGATATCGTTAATCACTACTTAGTTATCCTGTTCACCTCCGATATCATAGTCAATGGAATAAAAACCATCGTCTCAATGTGAATCATTTTGGTACATAACCCATTCACTATAAACAACGTACGTACAGGTAAACACCATTTATGATGATGATTATCATTAAATGATCAAATACATATTGATAACATAGCTCTGGATCATCGGTACGAAAGACATATTTGAATAGTCATGTTCACCGGTTGATCTTTACTTGGTCTGGAATTAGACGAGTATTTCATTTTAGTGTTCTTGACGTACACTAATGATACCATTAAATTACGTTTGTATAGACGTACACTAATGATACCACGTAAATTACGTTTGTCTAGACGTACACTAATGATACCACGTAAATTACGTTTGTATAGACGTACACTAATGATACCACGTAAATTACGTTTGTCTAGACGTACACTAATGATACCACGTAAATTACGTTTGTATAGACGTACACTAATGATACCGCGTAAATTACGTTTGTATAGACGTACACTAATGATACCACGTAAATTACGTTTGTATAGACGTACACTAATGATACCACGTAAATTACGTTTGTATAGACGTACACTAATGATACCACGTAAATTACGTTTGTCTAGACGTACACTAATGATACCACGTAAATTACGTCTGTATAGACGTACATTAATGATACCACGTAAGTTACGTTTGTATAGACGTACACTAATGATACCACGTAAATTACGTTTGTATAGACGTACACTAATGATACCACGTCAATTACGTTTGTCTAGACGTACACTAATGATACCACGTAAATTACGTTTGTATAGACGTACACTAATGATACCACGTAAATTACGTTTGTATAGACGTACACTCATGAAACCACGTAGATAACGTTTGTATAGACGTACATTAACGATACCACGTAAATTACGTTTGTCTACACGTACACTAATGATACCACGTAAATTACGTTTGTATAGACGTACACTAATGATACCACGTAAATTACGTTTGTCAGGGAATGTGTAGGTTTATCGTGCAAAAAACTGTAATTTGAGAGCATTTGTATATGAGGAATGGTATTTAGCAAAAATTGATCAATAAATAAATAAATTAATTAAAACAAGAGATCCATTTTAATCTCTCTTGTTACCTCTTTTGGGAGATGACCATAAAACGCGTGTTTTTACGCACACACACACACCCTAGGATGAACACCCATTGAAAATAAACATACCTACGCGGATTCATACAGTTTGCAAACAAAATTTGTTCATACCCCGATGAAACTTAATTTTTTTTTACATCAATGCTTAATTAAAAGAAATCTAGAGCACAATGTGACGTCATCAGAATATGTGATCTTACTAATGATTCCTTCTAGGAATCACTTTATTGTTTACATTGCTACCTTGCTGAATATCAAGAATTCTACGACGTCTGCGAATGATCACAAAAACTATTCCGTTCCACACTCCACCGGCATTCGAAAAGAAAATATTGGCAATATAAAGTACAATAGGTCCTTCTCCAAAAGTTATCCATACACCATACACCGCCAAAGCCCACCACTGGACAAAGTAGGAAATTAGGAACAAAAACATGTTATTAGCGGCATTATGAGTCCATTTCCTGGATTGAGATGCACTACCCAGTGTTTGAGAAAGGCGTTTTGTTTCGGTCCTGATCCGGTACCAAGAAAGTCCATACAAAATAACGTTGTTTACCAATACAAGGCATAGTGGTATCGTCGTCAGATAGAAGTTTAACTGTCTAGCCGTCACTCCGTCAAAGAAACAACTGGAAATAAAAAAAAACAAGAGGCCCATGGCCTTTAACGGTCACCTTCATTATGAAATAATTTTTAGTTAATTTGACCGTATTTGGCCGCGCCAATCAGACTCTTGGAGAAATAGGGTCAACATGTGCGTACAACCCAACTGTCATCTTATGTTATGAATTCCAATAGAAATCAAGCAAATCACAATAAAAATGTTATTTCCCTATAAGCTGTAGCAACGTTTACCCCCTTCCCAGAGGTGAATGTGAGACCCCAGGGTGATGAAATTCACGATACTGGTTAAGTACCTTAACACCTTTCCACCTATTAAGAGTATTTGATTCTACCTTATTTGGGTCTTGAGAAGAAGATTTTTTTTGAAATTTCAGTTAATTTGACCCCTTTTGTACGATGGCCGATATCGGACGGGCAAAACAGTGTAAACATTTCATTTGAAGCATTTGGCTTTAAAGTATGACGTTAAGTAAAGCCAGAATATCCAGCCAGCGTAATGGAAGAATGGTATCACTCGAAACCGAAATATGTCTTGTTTGCCTCGTGCGAATGTGACAAAAGTTAATTGTTTTCTGGTATTTCTATCGGATGCAGTCAACGACCACAAGGCGATAAAACAAGATAAGAAAGAATGTTAATTGATATTTAGAAGTAGTAGATAACTTTGTACACAAAAAGTGTACGTACAAATCCTGTGTCAAAAACCTGTTACTAGTAACACATTTTTGACACATAAAATGTACGTACATTTTTCGTTGACAAAAACGTACTACTAGTAACACTGTTTTGCCCGTCCGATATCGGCCATCGTACTTTTGGCCCCGCAATACATAAATTGGTTGACCTAAAACATGGAAGGCTTCTGCAAAATTTTATTGAAATTGGTTCATTGGGTTTCTGAGAGGAAGTCGAAAAATGTAAATTGTTTACGGACGCACGACAGACAAGGCACGACGGCGGACAAAAGGCGATTAGAATAGGTCACCTGAGACGTGTGACCTAAAAAAATTCCGGTAGGAATCAAAAATAAAATCTTTGATGAAAAAAATGATAATTCATTTGTATTTCTTTTATTTTTGCAGCATTGGTGGACCAGTTTATAAGTTTATATATTAAAATACTGCCGATAAGTCTCTTCGTGCTACTGCTATATCGCAGTCAGTTCAGTGTAGTGTGGGGCGTATATACTTCTGATAATTAAACTGTTATAACATTTGTCATCTGTTATCAGCAATATGACCTAGTCCGTGATTCCTATGATTCAAACACGTGCATACGACGTTTGGACGGACAGATGTCTAACATCTGGTGTTAGGACCAAAGAAAACAAAATAAAGCCTTGTTATATGTTTTTGTTTTTACTTTCTTTCGTTTTTTAATCTTTTCACCCTTCGCAACATCAGTGGAAGCCTATCGCGTATAGTTTTTCTTCTCTCTGTTAGGCTTCATATTGTGCCAATTTGTTACAACTAATTTTGTGACGTATTTGACAGGATATTGCCACTTTGTACCAATTGATTTTGTTGTAACAAATTGGCACTCAAACAAACAAGGTTTAGCTTAAAAAATTACAACAAATTACGAAGGCAGTTAACCCTGACTGCGTATAACACCTGTTAATTACTAAAGTATCAAGATGACATTCTAATATGAAAAAGTTAGATATCATCAATGTTACAAATTTGGAACAAGCATTGCATGGTCAAAACCTTAAACAATGGAGGAATGTAATTACTGAAGTATCTGATATCAGTGAGGGACATGTTAAAACGGAAACGAATATTGATCAGTGCTGTAGTAAGCCCAGCACTATTGTAAAGTAATTGTCAATCTGTCCTATTTTTGTTTAATTTGATATCATTCTATGTTATCAGCTCATATCGGAATTTTTATTCAGTTTATATATATATCAACACCCAATATTTATAACAATGGATAGACGTGTAGAGGAAAACAGTTTGGTAGGCCAAAAGGAGAAAAATAGTTTAGTAGGCCAAAAGGAGAAAAACAGTTTGGTAGGCCAAAAGGAAAAAAATAGTTTAGTAGGCCAAAAGGAGAAAAACAGTTTGGTAGGCCAAAAGGAAAAAAAACAGTTTGGTAGGCCAAAAGGAGAAAAACAGTTTGGTAGGCCAAAAGGAAAAAAATAGTTTGGTAGGCCAAAAGGAGAAAAACAGTTTGGTAGGCCAAAAGGAAAAAAATAATTTGGTAGGCCAAAAGGAGAAAAACAGTTTGGTAGGCCAAGAGGAACAAAACAGCTTGATTGGCCAAAAGGAGAAAAACAGTTTGGTAGGCCAAAAGGAGAAAAACAGTTTAGTAGGCCAAGAGGAACAAAACAGCTTGATTGGCCAAAAGGAGAAAAACAGTTTAGTAGGCCAAGAGGAACAAAACAGCTTGATTGGCCAAAAGGAGAAAAACAGTTTGGTAGGCCAAAAGGAGAAAAACAGTTTGGTAGGCCAAAAGGAGAAAAACAGTTTGGTAGGCCAAAAGGAGAAAAACAGTTTAGTAGGCCAAAAGGAGAAAAACAGTTTGGTAGGCCAAGAGGAGAAAAACAGCTTGATTGGCCAAAAGGAGAAAACCAGGTAGACATATAAATGAGGTAGACATACAAATAGATTTGTTGTTGTCAAAAGTCGATCAGGAAAACATAAAAAAAAGATTTGTTGTTGTCAGTTGTTGATGAGGTAGACACATATATTGTTAATTGATTTTTGTCAATAATAAATCAGGTAGACATATAAATCAGGTAGACATATAAATCAGGTAGACATATAAATCAGGTAGACACATATATTGTTAATTGATTTTTGTCAATAATAAATCAGGTAGACATATAAAAGGATATGTTGTGTCAATAGTCGACCAATTCAGGTAAACATATAAATATAGATTTGTTATTGTCAATATGATGCTTAAACAAAACCGTCTGCTCGTTATTTACTGAAATAGTTAGACAATGTTACCTGTATGTGTTTGAAATCGATTTATCACAGTCATGCAAGTGCCATTTTATTTTTTAATTTTTTTTTTTATTTGAGATCATGCTATGTTATCATTTGCTATTGACTGATGGCAGCAGACAACAGTTTGACAAAGGTTCCAAACAATTGGTAACCAAAACCAACCATAATATACATTATAACACAGATATGTAATTTGTATATGAAATGACTTAAGAACGTCGTTACTTTATAGTTTCGTAGTAACTGAATTACCATTTCCCTACCATGGTAAGACGGCTCTGGTTTATGGCGGAAGGAGACATTTTGCAGACAAATACATCTAGCAGGAGACGTGTTGTGTATGTATGTGGCTTATGTTACCGTTTTAATATGCCCAGTATAAGTTCTGATCCATACGAATACATACCATAGTCATTAATAAGTGTGAACTGATAATCTTTCTGTTAAAAAACAAGCCTACAGAAAAACAGTTTCCATTTAAGTTAGCAAAAACAGAACCATGTAGTCGTTCAGGAAGACATAATAGACATATAAATAGAATTGTTGTTAACGTAAGTTTTATTTCGTTTCTTTTGATAGAGCATATGACAACATGTTTATATCAACAAACAGAAACGGGATATGGAAACAAGCTTAAAAGCCTATACTTGTCCACTTCATTCAATTGCAATCTACATTATTGAGATGGACAGCAATAAACGAAATCTGAGAGAGAAAAAAATATGTGATCATATATAAACTTTACTATTATCTACTAGAAGGAGAGGATGTGCAGAGAGGAGGGGAAAGGTGAAAGTGCAATGAGCTTGCCAGCTTAATTATTAACAACATAAAATCTTTCATGATTATAATGATCTCCATTTAGAGAAAAAAATATAGGGTACCAAATGATTCGTTAACTGAGGAAGTAATTTCCAAAGTGATGGAAGTAACGAACATAATATGTATGAAATCAAAAGCGTTTAGTAGCAATCATAAACTTTTGAATACATGTAAACAATTCCTTATTTTCTTCGAAAGAGAGATTTTCATCTCCAAATAGTAACATCCTTTCAGCTAAGTGATACCGATTGATCGGATTGAAGTATGGCGTGCGGAGATTAACGTATAGTGGGCATCGCAAAAGATAGTGGAAATTTGTTTCATTCGATAGTCTGTATAAACAGAGAGGACTATCAACGAAGCCTTTCGAGTAAAGGTGGAGCTACATTCCATTCTTAGTCTCGCATGGAGGATCTGACCTTGTCTGCTGCCAGAGGAGAATATAATGGTACTTTGGTGGAAGGTCCATGCAAGTGTTTCTTGAGTTTCGCAATGACAGATTCGGTTTAACATCAGACGGAAGAGAGTTCCAACATTTTAAGACAGAGGAAATAAATTGTCAATAATCGATCAGGTAGACATATTTACAAATTTGTAATAAAATTCATGAAGAATATTGAGGCATCATCTTATATTTTTAAATTCTTATATTCGAATGAATTACCTCCCTCTAGTGTATTGCCTTTAATTACAATTGGATATGATGGCAATATGTCCCGTAAACGGTCTGCTACCAGTACTTAAACATTACTGCCATATCTAATGGTTTGAGATGTCAAACTTTATCCTGAAGAACGACAACTCTGGGCGATGGCTTTTTTTTTTTTTTTTTTGGTTTTTTTGGTGTTTTTTTTTCATCATTAAATTCTCTAGAATTACAAAGAAGGCAAAAAGAAACAATTCAATGACGAATCATCAGCTAAGAAAAGCACTCCTTTCATTCTATTCAGCTATTCCCAAATTTAAATGCCGAACATGGTATTGCACTTTAATAATATATTGTCCCAACTTATGCAAACTCATCAAAAAATACTTACAAAGTCCCATTTGGACCGATTTTGTCAGCCGCCAGAATACTGGCCCCGATGAGGAAGGGGGCAAGAATGATAAGGCCGAGCAGCTTCCAGTCATATTTCCCAAAGGATATATCCTTGTGTAAGAACATCATACAAAATATGTTGACAGCCACAAACAAGACGAGGAAGACTTGAGCGAATCCAAGTTCAAGTGTCATGAAACCATGAAACTTACATAGTTCTCGAGGAGAAACGTGGTTTTTTGTTATCAGCATTTGAATGTGTTCAGTGGAATGGATGACGTTGAAGGTAGCGTCACATGCAGCAGCATATACAATTAGTCGTTCACTTTTAGTGCGGTCGTAGAATTTTTTCATCTTTTGTTGCTTGATGGACACTCCCATGACAATAGAAGCACACAAGAAGCTTGCGCCCATGGCGATTAGTGAGATGATATGTATGACGTAAAACTGACCACTGTCCAGCCCTTTTGGTGGTTCATCGTAACCGCTTCTCATTTTGGTGCGGTAGGGGTCTAATAGATCTACGTCTACCTGTTGTCGTTATCCCTCAACAACTTCAATGTTAAACCAATCAGCGGTGTAGCCATACTTCTATATGTTTTATTATTAATATCAGTGTGCGATAATCATACATTTAGGCGTATCACCATGGCGATAATATTCAAGTTGAATGTACTCATTGTAGGTCTATTGATTAACGGTTGCCCATTTAGAAACCATGTGTATTAGTTCATCATAGTTTGTCGACCAAACAGCTACTAGAGCCATGACATGGCATCCCCAATACAAATACAACACTAGCTTTTCGATTATGTACTCGATTACACCATATTGTTATACGTCCATAATACGTCTCTTCGCCACGCCGCGGTGTTATGACTGATATTGGTCCCAGAATTGAGGATATAAATGCCACATTAGACAATGCGAGTTTCAAAAAATTCATTCACATGAATTAAGATTTTGTTGACCACTTAACTGTCATTACGGAGAAAGTGAGCGAAACACCTAGGTGAACTATGTGTAATAGGGTACAGGTGAATTATGTGTAATAGGGTACAGATGAATTGTGTGTAATAGGGTACAGGTGAATAATATGTAATAGGGTACAGGTGAATTGTATGTAATAGGGTTCAGGTGAATTATGTGTAATAGGGTACAGGTGAATTATGTGTAATAGGGTACAGGTGAATTATGTGTAATAGGGTACAGGTGAATTCCGTGTAATAGGGTACAGGTGAATTATGTGTAATAGGGTACAGGTGAATTATGTGTAATAGGGTACAGGTGAATTATGTGTAATAGGGTACAGGTGAATTATGTGTAATAGGGTACAGGTGAATTATGTGTAATAGGGTACAGGTGAATTGTGTGTAATAGGGTTCAGGTGAATTATGTGTAATAGGGTTCAGGTGAATTATGTGTAATAGGGTACAGGTGAATTATGTGTAATAGGGAACAAGGTGAATTGTATGTAATAGTGTTCAGGTGAATTATGTGTAATAGGGTACAGGTGAATTATGTGTAATAGGGTACAGGTGAATTGTGTGTAATAGGGTACAGGTGAATTATGTGTAATAGGGTACAGGTGAATTGTGTGTGATAGGGTACAGGTGAATTATGTGTAATAGGGTACAGGTGAATTTTATGTAATAGGGTTCAGGTGAATTATATGTAATAGGGTTCAGGTAAATTATGTGTAATAGGGTACAGGTAAATTCCGTGTAATAGGGTGCAGGTGAATTCCGTGTAATAGGGTACAGGTGAATTCCGTGTAATAGGGTACAGGTAAATTCCATGTAATGCGGTACAGGTGAATTCCTTGTAATAGGGTACAGGTAAATTCCGTGTAATAGGGTACAGGTAAATTCCGTGTAATAGGGTACAGGTGAATTCCATGTAATGCGATACAGGTGAAATCCGACGGAAAGCTTACCATTATTGAGATAGCTGTCTGGTATCATTTCCATGTAGGTAGGACGCTAGAATTGTACTTACTACCCCGATTGCATGATCGTTAGAGGTGACTAAATTCGGGATATAATCTTTTCTCTTCTTTCTTAACAACTTTTTTCTTCCCAATATCTCCATTGACACTGTCACATATTTTTGCCTTTCATTGAGCGATCGCCTTTGTGGTAAAGGCGTTGGGTTCTGTCCTGGCTGCTGCCCCTGCCTGACGCCCAGTATTTTAGTAGTGGGACGGCTTGTTCACCCGGTAAAGTTCTCAGTATAATGTGACCGGGCGGGGTGTCCTGTTGGTTTATTTGGTAGTATGCTTATGTAAGGTACATGCGATGTAGCACTATATATCGCTGCCTCCAAGAACACACACGCATACACTTCACGCATTCACCAAATGTTGATAGGATGTTAAAATTACAAAATCAGATTAAATGAAGTTTTTTTCTCATCAATTATGACGTCACAAATGTGTGAGTGTTCGTGTTTCATACCATATTTAGGAAGGGGGTGCATTGTAAGGGCACATTAGGCCATTTATTTTGTAAATCTAAATTTATTTAAACCTATTACGAGTAAGGATTAAGTGCATCTTCGCTAGCCAAGGCTTCCGATTACGTTACACTACACGAACCCTTGGCGGATATAGGCGTGTTCAAACCGTCGCGCCCTGGAATCCCAGGGCACCCAATCAAATCGCGTTTTACGTTCAGGCTTGGTTTCGCAGTAAACAATACAGAGCTACAATGTCGACTATGTCATGGCATTTTACCTATATACAGAGACGAAATATCTTTAGGGAAACATTCGCAGTGTTTGATCAATCAATTTAAGTCATTGATCACATATCTCATCAAAATGACACAAGCCTCCATGTGTGTTTGTAAACATCTCAGATGAAGTAAATCGGTAACGCTCGTTTTGATTGGTCGAAAATTTCATGCATAAAGAGTGGTAATTTTGAATCTCCGCTAGAGGGCCAGAACTGACGACTATATCCGCCAAGGGTTCGTGTAGTGTAACGTAATCGGAAGCCTTGGCTAGCGAAGATGGGATTAAGTGTGGATCACTATACATTTTTGCTGGAGACAAAAGAACTAATATTGCATTGGTTTATCGATTGTTATATCCACAATCAATGGATTACCCTTTATTATACGACCATGTACACATTAGATTTCAAAGCTTCACTTTTGAGGATTAGACCTAGAAATACAGACGCTTATCCTTCCCGAACAGCTTGAGATTATTCACTTAATATTTTTTCAATGATCTCAACGTTTGTTAAGGTTTGTAATAATTAACGTCCTACCAACAGTTATTATGGCCATCCCGTGTAGTGTGTGCGGTATATATGTAGTACTACCTGATAGAGGACACTCCACACTGTCATACTGACATCTGACAGAGTGAAACGAATTAAGGGAAGGAACTCTGATAGATTAGAATGAGCTTCGCGATATGTTTAAATTTTAAATAACATGGCCAATGGACAGAGAAATCATGAGATGGCAAAAGTCGCATTTTACGAATCACGCAATGGTAGGGGCAACATGTACATTTTGTACAATTCTTATGCCCTACATAAAGTGTTGATTGTCCACACTGTACTCTTTGACACCCTTCTTTGTTTCATCATTCTGGCAGAGACGTATATACCAAGTCTCTGATTCTGGTATATCGTTACGTCCATTCATGTCACTGGCTTGGGGTCCAAAAATGATGGGACCGAGAATGATTGGGGCCTAAAATGATTCTAGCTTTGAACGATTCGGGCCGACAATGATTGGGCTGGAATGATTGGGGCCTAGAATGATTGTGGTCTAGAATTATTTGGGCTCATAATGATGATGGACCGAAAATGATTGAGGCCAAGAATGATTGAGGCCTAGAATGATGGGGCCTAGAATGATTGGGACCTAGAATGATTGGGACCTAGAATGATTGGAACCTAGAATGAGTGAGTTCGAGAAGAGAGACATAGAAAGATGGGGGCCCAGAATGATTGGGACTTAGAATGATAGGGCCTAGAATGATTGGGACCCAGAATTATTGGGGCCTCGAACGAGGGGCTTGGCATTATTGAGGCCTAGAATGATTGTGGTCTGGAATGATAAGGGTCAAGAATTACTGGGGTCTAGAGTGATTACGGCCTAGAATGGAATGATTGGGACCTAGAATGAGTGGGGTCGTAAAGGAAGATACATAGAATGATTGGGGCCCAGAATGATTGGGGCCTATAATGACTTGGGGCCCAGAATGATTGGGACCTAGAATGAGTGGGGCCGAGAAGGAAGGGGACTAGAACTATTGGGGCCATAATGATTGGGGCCTGGAATGATTGAGGCCTAGAAGATTGGGCTGAGTTATCTGGTAATGACAGCTTTTGGTTCTATGAAACAGAGATGAAAAAATTTATCGTCGTAAATTAATTCTTGGGCATATTTTATACAAAGTAGACAGACAGATAGGAAAACAATGAACTTGTACGTTTTCTCTCGTGTCTATACCATATAAATATATCCTAATCCGGATTTCCTCGGGTCCGTTAAATGCCCGTTGTTTGTCCCCTTACATATACACTTCCTCAAGTGGTGCTTATTTACGGCTTTAGATTTCATGGCGATGTAATATTTAAGGGCCGTGTAAGGGTCGCTTTAGTACAGATAGATATGTGTCTGTTAACCAATACTTACCAACACTCTCCAGTTATGACATACCAACGTGATAATAAACAACCGGAAACAATGTAAAATCACTGAACAAAACGGAGTTACTATATATCCATGTTACTGTTGTATTTCATGGTCAACATTGCCGGCATGCTCAATGACCCCGGTTTCATCGGTCCTTAAAGAAATTCCGTAACTTAATTTGCGATAGGATAACACAGGGACGTACATAAATTCAAATAAAGCTTTCTAAGATCCCCCCCCCCCCCCCCCACTCTCTGAAGAGTTGTCATTCTTATAACCAGTGTAAGAATTAAACTAGGCGTCTGTATTAGTCGTATAATCATTGTGTGCACGCGGAAGGGTCCTCATCCGGGATCGTCATACTCATACATGGCGAAGGTTAGGTACACATTATAACCGATAGTAGCCACCTAAATGTAGGTCCTTATCAGGTAGTCTAAAAACAAATTTGAACGGCGACACCAATAATCTAACAAACCTCCATTTACTAGTATTAAGGTTTTATTCGGTCCTTAACATAAAGTGTAAAATAATAAGTTTCAATTTCCAATAGCAGCAATCAAAGACCACATTATTAACTTCTGCAGGTAGTTCATCTGCATTCTCTAGTGGTCAGGAAATATCTGGACAGAACCTCGGCTAACCGGACAATCTGTACAAATCCTCACGTGTCCAGCCCACCTGGACAGATCCTGAAATGACTAGACTACCCGACTCATTCTCTTGTAACCGAACCATTTTTTTTTACAAGTCCCCACGTGATCGGACCACCTAAACAAGTCCCCACGTGATCGGACCACCTAAACAAGTCCACACGTGATCGGACCACCTAAACAAGTCCCCACGTGATCGGACCACCTAAACAAGTCCTCACGTGATCGGACCACCTAAACAAGTCCTCACGTGATCGGACCACCTAAACAAGTCATCACGTGATCGGACCACCTAAACAAGTCCCCACGTGATCGGACCACCTAAACAAGTCATCACGTGATCGGACCACCTAAACAAGTCCTCACGTGATCGGACCACCTAAACAAGTCCTCACGTTATATTGACAGGTCTTCACGTGGCCGTGTTATCTGGACAGGATCCTCACATGACTGAAAAACCTGGACAGGTCCTTACTTGGCCTGGCAAACTGTCATCACGTTACTGGACCATATCTTGGAAATATTCATGTTATCGGTACATCTATACTTGTTCTCACCACATGGACAGGTCCTCACGTGACCGACCATCAGTACAAGTCATCACGTTCATGGACTATTTGGACAGGTCCTCACGTGACCAGACGATTTGTACAAGTCATCACGTTCCTAGACAATTTGGACAGGTCCTCACGTGACCAGACGATTTGTACAAGTTATCACGTGCCTGGACAATTTGGACAGGTCCTCACGTGACCAGACGATTTGTACAAGTCATCACGTTCCTGGACAATTTGGACAGGTCCTCACGTGACCAGACAGTCTGTACAGGTCATCACGTGCCTGGACAATTTGGACAGGTCCTCACGTGACCAGACAGTCTGTACAGGTCATCACGTGCCTGGACAATTTGGACAGGTCCTCGCGTGACCAGGCAGTCTGTGCAAGTCATCACGTGCCTGGACAATTTGGACAGGTCCTCACGTGACCAGACCATCGATACAAGTCACCACGTGCCTGGACAATTTGGACAGGTCCTCAAGTGACCGAACTATCTGTACAAGTCATCACGTGACCGGACCATCTGGTACAAGTTATCATGTAAGGGACAATACAACCACGAATGTATTTTAACCAGATCTCTCCGTGATTTTAAACTTTAATTAAACATACAAATGAGTTACAGAAGATACGTTCCACAGATAAATATGATGATATATATCAACGACAGATCATATAAAAATCGAAGTATCCATCTTTGTGCCTGCCTATTGTCTCTGACACGTTGAAGTATAGTCCGAAGCCAGGATATTGTCGTTTGACTTGGCAATGTCTCCCTTCTGATTATTTATTCTGACGTGTCTCATTGCAGTAGGGCTAGCGTCACCAGACCTATTTATCTTGTCCACAGACGTTTTATCGCCGTTTTTGTTCCTTTGCAGGAACCTGCGACGTATCACTATGTACACCAACCCGTTCAGGAATCCACCAATATTCGTGAAAGTTGTCAGAAAGTAGTAAATGATGACAGGGATATCATCGGTAAACAACTGCCACGCACCAAATAGAGCTGCAGCCCAGTACTGGACAAAGAACGCCAGAAGGAAGAGAATCATGTTTCGTGCCACGCGCCGCGTCCGTGACGACATCCTGGAGCCTTTAAACTTGTTGGAGCCCACTTTGAGGCGCCAGTATGTCAGACCGTACAACACCAAATTTACCGAGAAGACGATCAGTAAGGGGATGGTCAGGTACACTGTGTTCATCAGTTTGCCGGTGATAGCGTCCATAAAGCAGCTGCAATGTGCAAAATGGCGGACATTGTAATTGACAATAACATTTCGACCAAGTGCATTAACAATGACTATTGTTGATTGTGTACATATAACATATTGATCTTAGGACACTACATACACACGGTGACATACAAGGGAATAGCACCTCTAAACATGTGATTAGTGATGGAAGAAAGGAGGAGGTGATCAGCGGCCCACGACGTCACAATATCTGTTTGAATACCATCGCAACTTGTTGCAAAACAGTCGTTTCATTCTTTATAACAACATGTATGTGGGTGTGGCGCCACCCAGTGGTACGTATTTTTGAAGAAAACAATTATCACTTTAATTTTCAATATATATTTTTTAAATTAATATGAAATATTCCGTATATCATAATTATATAGTAAGTTACGGTATTTCCTTGATGTATTGGAAAATCTTGATCTCTGGTAAAAATCTTGTGGGTACGTACTTAGGTGTCGGTGCCTCAATCAAATTGAAGCATGTCGGCATTTTAATAGTCTTTGTCATTAACACATAAATGTTTACTGTGAAACCGTTGTTAGAACATGAAGTCGAATTCAATGTTCTAAATTACCATATTATCATTTCCTTAATTGAACTTGAATAATTATTTTGAAAAGTTCAGTTTTAATATTTTAGATAATCAACATACACTCTATCTCATTCAGATAATTCTTTCCAAACTGGCTCTGGTAGATTTGAACAACACTAAAAACACTTACAAGACTGTGTTTGGTCCGAACTGGTTCAAAGACACGGCAACAATGGAAGCGATGAAAGGTGCCCCGAAAGTCCAAATTAACAGTCGGTGGTCCCATTTTCCGAATGGAATATCCTTGTTGAAAAACATCAAACAAAACGCATTTATGGCCACCAGGTTTATCATGAAAATTTGTGCGCTCAAAAACTCGGACAAAATAAATCCGTAGAAAGCACAGAGTTCTTTTGGCCTGACATGAGATTGGGTGATGAGTACATGAGTGTGGTCCAGACTATGGGCGATATTGAAAAGGCAATCACAAATAGCTATGTACACGATAAACCGATCACTCTTTGACCAGGTGAAAAAGTTGGTCTTTCGTTTTGTGAAGGACGCGGTAATAACAGTGACGGCACACAGAAAACTCACAAAAATACAAAACAATGCTGCCAGATGGACACCGTAAAAATGACCATGGTCAAACACAGGCAAATCATATCCACTCTTGGCAGAAGATATGTCCGACAAGTTTCCGTTTGATGTCTGCATTTTCGGTTTGGATATTTCCCGTCGGTTAGTTATTTGGTAAACCTTCTCGGTGGCGTTCCATGACTCGTTAATTGAAACTTCAATTGTTATAATTTTTGAATTTTCGCCATACATGAATTACATTGTTTATAAATTATAGATTAAATAGCCGAGTGCACCGTATTACTGTTGTGTAGTATGTCAAGGCTAGTAAAGATGTACGTCGTACATGAATAAGGTATAGCGACAGCCAATGACTGGGCTCAAACAGACTTCTAGTCATATACTATTTGTCATAGGCGCATGGTACGGAAGTAAGTATTTCCGAAAGTAGGCCCAGTGACTATCTCATCTTATACCCCTTCCGTTCTTTCTATTATGTCCGTGTATAAACAGTACAACTTTCATATTAATATCAATAGCTTCCACTGGAACGGAATATCGGGGAAAGTCCATGAAAGTTAGTTGGGTAGCTTTGATCTAGCATCAACATTTTAAAAGAAAGGAAAGGACATTTTAAAGAAATTCCATTGTTATTATTTATTATTAATTAGTAAAGCGCCATGTCTACTCCAAAAATACGGTTAATCTAATATAGATTATATTATCTAGCCCTTTGTACCGAGTCCCCCCTGATTTGTGGGAAGGTCCTGAGATGTATATGTGTGTGTTAGTATTTCCAACACTACAATGGAGAGGAGTACACAGAACATATACTATACATGTTGTTACGGTCTTTTAAATGTTCAAAACATAAAAATCACTCCAACAATCTCACAGAATGAGTATTGTAGATGGAACTGTTGTTGTTATGACGGTTGCTAAGATCATGCCAAGAACTGTCTGACACTTTCCCGCGATAACAGCTGACGAAATATGAAACAATTGCATTTTAAATAAAAATCATGCTGTGCTTTAATAACAAAATATGATCAAACTTAATCATAATGTAAATATAAAGAATGATTTTTTTTTCGTCATTCATGAGGTCATAACAACATTGGCTACTGGACATCTTCCATGAATCGCGTTTCGTTAAGTACTTGATTCTGAATCCTTTGTTTAAAAAGAATTATATGTACTATTGCAATTTATTGCAATTTGCAATAGTAAAATAAAGTTTAAATAAAAACAGAATAGTGCACGTTTTTCATAAGTATTTAAGTATTTGGATAATGATTTCTTCCTGCTCTTGTCGATTATTACGGTTCAATAAAAACGATATACCTCTACAATTTCATTTTGATAACACGTTTCAATTATATTTTCTCTTGGGATATTGTTCCACCTGCCATTTTCAAACGGAAGTTAAGCATTGCATGTTCGAACAGTAACATGGGTGTAACTAACTATAGCTAGTTGTGGATGGGGTGTAGCTAATGATAGCTAGTTGTGGGTGGGGTGTAGCTAATGATAGCTAGTTGTAGAGGGGTGTAGCTAACGATAGCTAGTTGTGGGTGGGGTGTAGCTAATGATAGCTAGTTGTAGAGGGGTGTAGCTAACGATAGCTAGTTGTAGAGGGGTGTTTATAACGATATCTATTCGTGGATGAGGTGTAACTAACGATAGCTAGTCGTGGATGGGTGTAACTAACGATAGCTAGTTGTGGGTGGGGTGTAGCTAATGATAGCTAGTTGTAGAGGGGTGTAGCTAACGATAGCTAGTCGTGGATGGGTGTAACTAACGATAGCTAGTTGTGGGTGGGGTGTAGCTAATGATAGCTAGTTGTAGAGGGGTGTAGCTAACGATAGCTAGTTGTGGGTGGGGTGTAGCTAATGATAGCTAGTTGTAGAGGGGTGTAGCTAACGATAGCTAGTTGTAGAGGGGTGTTTATAACGATATCTATTCGTGGATGAGGTGTAACTAACGATAGCTAGTCGTGGATGGGTGTAACTAACGATAGCCAGTCGTGGGTGGGTGTAACTAACTATAGCTAGTTGTGGGTGGGGTGTAGCTAACGATAGCTAGTTGTGGGTGGGGTGTAGCTAACGATAGCTAGTTGTAGAGGGGTGTTTATAACGATATCTATTCGTGGATGAGGTGTAAATAACGATAGCCAGTCGTGGGTGGGTGTAACTAACTATAGCCAGTCGTGGGTGAGGTGTAACTAATGATAGCTAGACGTGCAGGGGTTAACTAATGATAGCTAGTCGTGAAGGGGGTTGTAACTACTGATAGCTAGTCGTGTAGGAGGTTGTAACTTCTGATAGCTAGTCGTGTAGGGGTTGGAACTAACGATAGCTAGTCGTGTAGGGGTTGTAACTACTGATAGCTAGTGGTGTAGGGGGTTGTAATTACTGATAGCTTGTCGTGTAGGGGTTGTAACTAATGATAGCTAGTCGTGTAGGGGTTGTAACTACTGATAGCTAGTCGTGTAGGGGTTGTAACTAATGATAGCTAGTCGTGTAGGGGTTGTAATTACTGATAGCTATTCGTGTATGGGTTGTAACTAACGATAGCTAGTCGTGTAGGGGGTTGTAACTAATGATAGCTAGTCGTGTAGGGGTTGTAACTAATGATAGCTAGTCGTGGAAGGGGTTGTAACTAATGATAGCTAGTCGTGTAGGGGTTGTAATTACTGATAGCTAGTCGTGTAGGGGTTGTAACTACTGATAGCTAGTCGTGGAAGGGGTTGTAACTAATGATAGCTAGTCGTGTAGGGGTTGTAATTACTGATAGCTATTCGTGTATGGGTTGTAACTAACGATAGCTAGTCGTGTAGGGGTTGTAACTAATGATAGCTAGTCGTGTAGGTGTTGTAACTAATGATAGCTAGTGGTGTAGGGGGTTGTAACTACTGATAGCTAGTGGTGTAGGGGTTGTAACTACTGATAGCTAGTGGTGTAGGGGGTTGTAACTACTGATAGCTAGTGGTGTAGGGGTTGTAACTACTGATAGCTAGTGGTGTAGGGGTTGTAACTACTGATAGCTAGTGGTGGAAGGGGTTGTAACTACTGATAGCTATTCGTGTATGGGTTGTAACTAACGATAGCTAGTCGTGGAAGGGGTTGTAACTTATGATAGCTAGTCGTGTAGGGGTTGTAACTACTGATAGCTAGTCGTGTAGGGGTTGTAATTACTGATAGCTAGTCGTGGAAGGGGTTGTAACTACTGATAGCTAGTCGTGTAGGGGTTGTAATTACTGATAGATAGTCGTGGAAGGGGTTGTAACTAATGATAGCTAGTCGTGTAGGGGTTGTAACTACTGATAGCTAGTCGTGGAAGGGGTTGTAACTAATGATAGTCGTGTAGGGGTTGTAACTACTGATAGATAGTCGTGTAGGGGTTATAACTAATGATAGCTAGTCGTGTAGGGGTTGTAACTACTGATAGCTAGTCGTGGAAGGGGTTGTAACTAATGATAGCTAGTCGTGGAAGGGGTTGTAACTACTGATAGCTAGTCGTGAACGGGATGTAACTAATGATAGCTAGTCGTGTAGGGGGTTGTAACTACTGATAGCTAGTCGTGTATGGGTTGTAATTACTGATAGCTAGTCGTGTAGGTGTTGTAACTAATGATAGCTAGTCGTGTAGGGGTTGTAACTACTGATAGCTAGTCGTGTAGGGGTTGTAATTACTGATAGCTAGTCGTGTAGGTGTTGTAACTAATGATAGCTAGTCGTGTAGGGGTTGTAACTAATGATAGTCGTGTAGGGGTTGTAACTAATGATAGATAGTCGTGTAGGGGTTATAACTAATGATAGCTAGTCGTGTAGGTGTTGTAACTAATGATAGCTAGTCGTGTAGGTGTTGTAACTAATGATAGCTAGTCGTGGAAGGTGTTGTAACTAATGATAGCTAGTCGTGTAGGGGTTGTAACTACCGATAGCTAGTCGTGTATGGGGTGTAACTAACGATAGCTAGTCGTGGGAGGGGGTGTGTAAAATAACGAAGCTAGTCGTTTTAGGGGGTTGTAACTACTGATAGCTAGTGGGTGTAAAGGGGGGTAATACTGATAGCTAGTCGTTTTAGGGGGTTTTGTAACTAATGATAGCTAGTGGTTTTAGGGGTTGTAACTACTGATAGCTAGTCGGTGTAGGGGGGTGTTTTTTAACTACTGATAGCTAGTCGTGTAGGGGGGTTGTAATACTGATGATAGGGCGTGTAGGGGTTTTTTTTTGTAACTACTGATAAACTAGTCGTTTTATTTGGGGGGTTGTAACTACTGATAGCTAGTCGTGTAGGGGTTGTAACTACTGATAGCTAGTCGTGTAGGGGGTTGTAACTACTGATAGCTAGTGGTGTAGGGGGTTGTAACTACTGATAGCTAGTCGTGTATGGGTTGTAATTAACGATAGCTAGTCGTGTAGGGGGTTGTAACTACTGATAGCTAGTCGTGTAGGGGTTGTAATTACTGATAGCTAGTCGCGTAGGGGTTGTAACTACTGATAGCTAGTCGTGTAGGGGGTTGTAACTACTGATAGCTAGTCGTGTAGGGGTTGTAACTACTGATAGCTAGTCGTGTATGGGTTGTAACTACTGATAGCTAGTCGTGTATGGGTTGTAACTACTGATAGCTAGTCGTGTAGGGGGTTGTAACTACTGATAGCTAGTCGTGTAGGGGTTGTAACTACTGATAGCTAGTCGTGTAGGGGGTTGTAACTACTGATAGCTAGTCGTGTAGGGGGTTGTAACTACTGATAGCTAGTCGTGTATGGGTTGTAACTAACGATAGCTTGTCGTGTAGGGGGTTGTAACTAACGATAGCTAGTCGTGTAGGGGGTTGTAACTACTGATAGCTAGTCGTGTAGGGGTTGTAATTACTGATAGCTATTCGTGTAGGGGGTTGTAACTAATGATAGATAGTCGTGTATGGGTTGTAACTACTGATAGCTAGTCGTGTAGGGGTTGTAACTAATGATAGCTAGTCGTGTAGGGGGTTGTAACTACTGATAGCTAGTCGTGTAGGGGTTGTAACTAACGATAGCTAGTCGTGTAGGGGGTTGTAACTACTGATAGCTAGTCGTGTAGGGGGTTGTAACTACTGATAGCTAGTCGTGTAGGGGGTTGTAACTAATGATAGCTAGTCGTGTATGGGTTGTAATTAACGATAGCTAGTCGTGTAGGGGGTTGTAACTACTGATAGCTAGTCGTGTATGGGTTGTAATTAACGTTAGTTAGTCGTGTAGGGGTTGTAACTAATGATAGATAGTCGTGTAGGGGTTGTAACTAACGATAGTTAGTCGTTTAGGGGTTGTAACTAAAGATAGCTAGTCGTGTAGGGGGTTACAACTAACGATAGCTAGTCGTAGAAGGGTTAACTAATGATAGTTAGTCGTGTAGGGGTTGTAACTAATGATAGATAGTCGTGTAGGGGTTGTAACTAACGATAGTTAGTCGTTTAGGGGTTGTAACTAAAGATAGCTAGTCGTGTAGGGGGTTACAACTAACGATAGCTAGTCGTAGAAGGGTTAACTAATGATAGTTAGTCGTGTATGGGTTGTAACTAATGATAGCTAGTCGTGTAGGGGGTTGTAACTACTGATAGCTAGTCGCGTAGGTGTTGTAACTAATGATAGCTAGTCGTGTAGGGGGTTGTAACTACTGATAGCTAGTCGTGTATGGGTTGTAACTAATGATAGCTAGTCGCGTAGGGGGTTGTAACTACTGATAGCTAGTCGCGTAGGTGTTGTAACTAATGATAGCTAGTCGTGTAGGGGTTGTAACTAATGATAGCTAGTCGTGTAGGGGGTTGTAACTACTGATAGCTAGTCGTGTATGGGTTGTAACTAATGATAGCTAGTGGTGTAGGGGGTTGTTACTACTGATAGCTAGTGGTGTAGGGGTTGTAACTACTGATAGCTAGTCGTGTAGGGGTTGTAACTACTGATAGCTAGTCGCGTAGGTGGTTGTAACTAATGATAGCTAGTCGTGTAGGGGGTTGTAACTACTGATAGCTAGTCGTGTAGGGGGTTGTTAACTACTGATAGCTAGTCGTGTAGGGGTTGTAACTAACGATAGCAAGTCGTGTAGGGGTTGTAACTACTGATAGCTAGTCGTGTAGGGGTTGTAATTACTGATAGCTATTCGTGTAGGGGTTGTAACTAACGATAGCTAGTCGTGTAGGGGGTTGTAACTAACGATAGCTAGTCGTGTAGGGGGTTGTAACTAACGATAGCTAGTCGCGTAGGGGGTTGTAACTACTGATAGCTAGTCGTGTAGGGGGTTGTAACTACTGATAGCTAGTCGTGTAGGGGTTGTAACTACTGATAGCTAGTCGTGTAGGGGTTGTAACTACTGATAGCTAGTCGTGTAGGGGTTGTAACTACTGATAGCTAGTCGTGTAGGGGTTGTAACTACTGATAGCTAGTCGTGTAGGGGGTTGTAACTACTGATAGCTAGTGGTGTAGGGGTTGTAACTACTGATAGCTAGTCGTGTAGGGGTTGTAATTACTGATAGCTAGTCGTGTAGGGGTTGTAACTAATGATAGCTAGTCGTGTAGGGGGTTGTAACTACTGATAGCTAGTCGTGTAGGGGTTGTAATTACTGATAGCTAGTCGTGTAGAGGTTGTAACTAATGATAGCTAGTCGTGTAGGGGGTTGTAACTAATGATAGCTAGTGGTGTAGGGGGTTGTAACTACTGATAGCTAGTGGTGTAGGGGTTGTAACTACTGATAGCTAGTCGTGTAGGGGGTTGTAACTACTGATAGCTAGTCGTGTAGGGGTTGTAATTACTGATAGCTAGTCGTGTAGGGGTTGTAATTACTGATAGCTATTCGTGTAGGGGTTGTAATTACTGATAGCTATTCGTGTATGGGTTGTAACTAACGATAGCTAGTCGTGTAGGGGTTGTAACTAACGATAGCTAGTCGTGTAGGGGTTGTAACTAATGATAGCTAGTCGTGTAGGGGGTTGTAACTAACGATAGCTAGTCGTGTAGGGGGTTGTAACTACTGATAGCTAGTCGTGTAGGGGTTGTAACTACTGATAGCTAGTCGTGTAGGGGTTGTAACTACTGATAGCTAGTCGTGTAGGGGTTGTAACTACTGATAGCTATTCGTGTAGGGGTTGTAACTACTGATAGCTAGTCGTGTAGGGGGTTGTAACTACTGATAGCTAGTCGTGTAGGGGTTGTAACTAATGATAGTTAGTCGTGTAGGGGTTGTAACTACTGATAGCTAGTCGTGTAGGGGTTGTAACTACTGATAGCTAGTCGTGTAGGGGTTGTAACTACTGATAGCTAGTCGTGTAGGGGTTGTAACTAACGATAGCTAGTCGTGTAGGGGTTGTAACTACTGATAGCTAGTCGTGTAGGGGGTTGTAACTAATGATAGCTAGTCGTGTAGGGGGTTGTAACTAACTGATAGCTAGTCGTGTAGGGGTTGTAACTACTGATAGCTAGTCGTGTAGGGGTTGTAACTAACTGATAGCTAGTCGTGTAGGGGTTGTAATTACTGATAGCTAGTCGTGTAGGGGGTTGTAACTACTGATAGCTAGTCGTGTAGGGGTTGTAACTAACGATAGCTAGTCGGTGTAGGGGGTTGTTACTACTGATAGCTAGTCGTGTAGGGGTTGTAATTACTGATAGCTAGTCGTGTAGGGGGTTGTAACTACTGATAGCTAGTCGTGTAGGGGTTGTAACTACTGATAGATAGTCGTGGAAGGGGTTGTAACTACTGATAGCTAGTCGTGAACGGGTTGTAACTAATGATAGTTAGTCGTGTAGGGGTTGTAACTAACGATAGCTAGTCGTGTAGGGGTTGTAACTACTGATAGCTAGTCGTGTAGGGGTTGTAACTAACGATAGCTAGTCGTGTAGGGGTTGTAACTACTGATAGCTAGTCGTGTAGGGGTTGTAACTAATGATAGTTAGTCGTGTAGGGGTTGTAACTAACGATAGCTAGTCGTGTAGGGGGTTGTAACTACTGATAGCTAGTCGTGTAGGGGTTGTAACTAACGATAGCTAGTCGTGTAGGGGTTGTAACTACTGATAGCTAGTCGTGTAGGGGGTGGTAACTACTGATAGCTAGTCGTGTAGGGGTTGTAACTACTGATAGCTAGTCGTGTAGGGGGTTGTAACTACTGATAGCTAGTCGTGTAGGGGTTGTAACTACTGATAGCTAGTCGTGTAGGGGTTGTAACTACTGATAGCTAGTCGTGTAGGGGGTTGTAACTACTGATAGCTAGTCGTGTAGGGGGTGTAATTACTGATAGATAGTCGTGGAGGGGTTGTAACTACTGATAGCTAGTCGTGTAGGGGTTGTAATTACTGATAGCTAGTCGTGTAGGGGTTGTAACTAACTGATAGCTAGTCGTGAAGGGGTTGTAACTAATGATAGCTAGTCGTGTAGGGGGTTGTAACTACTGATAGCTAGTCGTGTAGGGGTTGTAACTACTGATAGCTAGTCGTGTAGGGGTTGTAATTACTGATAGCTAGTCGTGTAGGGGGTTGTAACTACTGATAGCTAGTCGTGTAAGGGGTTGTATTATGATAGATATCGTGAAGGGGTTGTAGACTACTGTTCGTGAACGGGTTGTAACTAATGATAGTTAGTCGTGTAGGTGTTGTAACTAATGATAGCTAGTCGTGTAGGGGTTGTAACTACTGATAGCTAGTCGTGTAGGGGTTGTAACTAACGATAGCTAGTCGTGTAGGGGTTGTAACTACTGATAGCTAGTCGTGTAGGGGTTGTAACTAATGATAGTTAGTCGTGTAGGGGGTTGTAACTACGATAGCTAGTCGTGTAGGGGGTTGTAACTACTGATAGCTAGTCGTGTAGGGGTTGTAACTAATGATAGCTAGTCGTGTAGGGGTTGTAACTACCGATAGCTAGTCGTGTATGGGTTGTAACTAATGATAGCTAGTCGTGTAGGGGGTTGTAACTACTGATAGCTAGTCGTGTATGGGTTGTAACTACTGATAGCTAGTCGTGTAGGGGGTTGTAACTACTGATAGCTAGTCGTGTAGGGGGTTGTAACTACTGATAGCTAGTCGTGTAGGGGGTTGTAACTACTGATAGCTAGTCGTGTAGGGGTTGTAACTACTGATAGCTAGTCGTGGAAGGGGGTTGTAACTACTGATAGCTAGTCGTGTAGGGGTTGTAACTACTGATAGCTAGTCGTGAAGGGGTTGTAACTACTGATAGCTAGTCGTGTAGGGGTTGTAACTACTGATAGCTAGTCGTGGAAGGGGTTGTAACTACTGATAGCTAGTCGTATAGGGGGTTGTAACAGTTCTATTATATCAGACTTCAAGGTTCATTTTGATATTTTGGCCCCGGATATGACGCGACAGGTGACGTCACTGGTCAAGATGGAGTATATGTTTGGTCAATGTTGCGGTAAATGCAAAATGCAGCAAAAAAAAACAAACAAAGTTAAGATTGAATGCAAGCTGAATAAGTGGATGTATTTTTTAAATGACACATTAATAAAAGTATATTCCTGATTCAAATGCATCAAAAATGATTCAAACTGATATGATTTTGTTATCCGTACTGAATCGCATTATATAGTTCGTTAATTTATTTAATCATCAGTTTTACATTATAACCACCAGCATTAAACTATGCCGTTTATCTTTTTAAAGATATCTTGTTTATGTTTATTATCGTCTTCGAGGTTCGACAAATAACAAAAATGTAAATATCCGATAATAAACGTAAAAAATCACATGAACCTTCGAAATCTTATATTATAGGACTAGGGGTTGTAACTAACGATACCTTGTCATAGAGAGGGTTGACTAATACTAACGATACCTTGTCATAGAGAGGGTTGACTAATACTAACGATACCTTGTCATAGAGAGGGTTGATTAATACTAACGATACCTTGTAGAGAGGGTTGACTAATACTAACGATACCTTGTCATAGAGGTGGTTGACTAATACTAACGATACCTTGTCAAAGAGAGGGTTGATTAATACTAACGATACCTTGTAGAGGGGGTTGATTAAAACTAACGATACCTTGTAGAGAGGGTTGACTAATACTAACGATACCTTGTAGAGGGGGTTGACTAATACTAACGATACCTTGTAGAGGGGGTTGACTAATACTAACGATACCTTGTCATAGAGAGGGTTGACTAATACTAACGATACCTTGTCATAGAGGGGTTGACTAATACTAACGATACCTTGTAGAGAGGGGTTGACTAATACTAACGATACCTTGTCATAGAGAGGGTTGACTAATACTAACGATACCTTGTCATAGAGAGGGTTGACTAATACTAACGATACCTTGTCATAGAGAGGGTTGACTAATACTAACGATACCTTGTCATAGAGAGGGTTGACTAATACTAACGATACCTTGTCGTAGAGAGGGTTGACTAATACTAACGATACCTTGTAGAGAGGGTTGACTAATACTAACGATACCTTGTAGAGAGGGTTGACTAATACTAACGATACCTTGTCGTAGAGGGGTTGACTAATACTAACGATACCTTGTCATAGCGAGGGTTGACTAATACTAACGATACCTTGTAGAGAGGGGTTGACTAATACTAACGATACCTTGTAGAGAGGGTTGACTAATACTAACGATACCTTGTCATAGAGAGGGTTGACTAATACTAACGATACCTTGTCATAGAGAGGGTTGACTAATACTAACGATACCTTGTCGTAGAGGGGTTGACTAATACTAACGATACCTTGTCATAGCGAGGGTTGACTAATACTAACGATACCTTGTCATAGAGAGGGTTGACTAATACTAACGATACCTTGTCATAGAGAGGGTTGACTAATACTAACGATACCTTGTCATAGCGAGGGTTGACTAATACTAACGATACCTTGTCATAGAGAGGGTTGACTAATACTAACGATACCTTGTAGAGAGGGTTGACTAATACTAACGATACCTTGTAGAGAGGGTTGACTAATACTAACGATACCTTGTCATAGCGAGGGTTGACTAATACTAACGATACCTTGTCATAGCGAGGGTTGACTAATACTAACGATACCTTGTAGAGAGGGTTGACTAATACTAACGATACCTTGTAGAGAGGGGTTGACTAATACTAACGATACCTTGTCATAGAGAGGGTTGACTAATACTAACGATACCTTGTCATAGAGAGGGTTGACTAATACTAACGATACCTTGTCATAGCGAGGGTTGACTAATACTAACGATACCTTGTCATAGAGAGGGTTGACTAATACTAACGATACCTTGTCATAGAGAGGGTTGACTAATACTAACGATACCTTGTCATAGCGAGGGTTGACTAATACTAACGATACCTTGTCATAGCGAGGGTTGACTAATACTAACGATACCTTGTCATAGAGAGGGTTGACTAATACTAACGATACCTTGTCGTAGAGAGGGTTGACTAATACTAACGATACCTTGTCATAGCGAGGGTTGACTAATACTAACGATACCTTGTCATAGCGAGGGTTGACTAATACTAACGATACCTTGTAGAGAGGGTTGACTAATACTAACGATACCTTGTAGAGAGGGGTTGACTAATACTAACGATACCTTGTAGAGAGGGGTTGACTAATACTAACGATACCTTGTCATAGAGAGGGTTGACTAATACTAACGATACCTTGTCATAGAGAGGGTTGACTAATACTAACGATACCTTGTCATAGCGAGGGTTGACTAATACTAACGATACCTTGTCATAGAGAGGGTTGACTAATACTAACGATACCTTGTCAAAGCGAGGGTTGACTAATACTAACGATACCTTGTAGAGGGGGTTGACTAATACTAACGATACCTTGTAGAGGGGGTTGACTAATACTAACGATACCTTGTAGAGAGGGTTGACTAATACTAACGATACCTTGTCATAGAGAGGGTTGACTAATACTAACGATACCTTGTCATAGAGAGGGTTGACTAGTACTAACGATACCTTGTCATAGCGAGGGTTGACTAATACTAACGATACCTTGTCATAGAGAGGGTTGACTAATACTAACGATACCTTGTCATAGCGAGGGTTGACTAATACTAACGATACCTTGTAGAGAGGGTTGACTAATACTAACGATACCTTGTAGAGGGGGTTGACTAATACTAACGATACCTTGTAGAGAGGGTTGACTAATACTAACGATACCTTGTCATAGAGAGGGTTGACTAATACTAACGATACCTTGTAGAGAGGGTTGACTAATACTAACGATACCTTATCATAGAGAGGGTTGACTAATACTAACGATACCTTGTAGAGGGGGTTGACTAATACTAACGATACCTTGTAGAGACGGTTGACTAATACTAACGATACCTTGTCGTAGAGAGGGTTGACTAATACTAACGATACCTTGTCATAGCGAGGGTTGACTAATACTAACGATACCTTATCATAGAGAGGGTTGACTAATACTAACGATACCTTGTAGAGGGGGTTGACTAATACTAACGATACCTTGTCATAGAGGGGGTTGATTAATACTAACCATACCTTGTATAGGGGGTTGACTAATACTAACGATACCTTGTAGAGAGGGTTGACTAATACTAACGATACCTTGTAGAGAGGGTTGACTAATACTAACGATACCTTGTCATAGAGGGGGTTGACTAATACTAACGATACCTTGTCATAGAGGGGGTTGATTAATACTAACCATACCTTGTATAGGGGGTTGACTAATACTAACGATACCTTGTCATAGAGAGGGTTGACTAATACTAACGATACCTTGTCATAGAGAGGGTTGACTAATACTAACGATACCTTGTCGTAGAGGGGGTTGACTAATGATAGCTATAGTCGTGTAGGGGTTGTAGCTAATGATATCAATTGTGCATCTCACTGGAGATCAGTATGAGAATATTCTCTATAGATGAATGACAGGTTGTAATCAACAAGTTTATTATACATTCCATTTGATAAGTCATAATGATTTGTATTTTGTTTGAACCGACGAGAATGACACCAGACAGTCCATATATTTTTTTTCGGTACCCGTGGCAGGTGTGTAAGCATCGCATATGTCTAATAAATTGCCGATTTTTTTTTTTTAAATGAAGAGGGTCGTGAGTTCGTAGTACTATCACTAATGGGTACCCATACCCCAATTACCAATAAGGCCAATAAACAGATTTGTATATGTCCGTGAATTCGATAGCTCAGGGGCGTTTTATAATGAGACTATTGTAAGTCCTTGCAGAGATCTATTTCATTCACAGGTGATTGGGATGATAAAGTATATATTACATATTCGTATTACGATATGAACTCCATTTTATATAGTAATACGAGGCTCATACTGTACAATATATAATTCCTTACCCCTAGCACCGGTGGTTTAATTGTTCAAAATAACGAATTGTCAGCGTTCGACCCCCTGGAATTAATCGTGCTTGTGTTATGTTCAAGGCAAAATAACAACGAAACGCGTCAATAAGATTTACATATTGTATTAACAGAAGTATTCCGCATAACAAACGTAACAATACCAGAGACACATAAGTTTTATAATCACGCATGCTGGATAACAAAGTAATATTTTACAAAAGTTCACAGTATGACATTACAATACATAATAGTCCTGAAGCCATTGTGTGCCGTCTATCTGGTAAAGTTCCTCAACTAATAACACTTAATCAAGATTGTTTAGTCCACGGTATAAGCACTAACTTTAATTTGTAAACAAACAACACTTAATCACGAACAGGTGCGATAAATTCGTATCCAATATCGTCGTCCGGGTTCGGAGTGCTAGGATCGTTGACCTTGGCCTCGGCCCTGTTGAAGGTCATATACAACTCGCTGAACAGTTCGTCGCCATAGTTACAATGTCGTTTTACTGTAGATGGACAAGCATAGTCATCTAATTCATGTTTCCTCTTTTGCCGTGAAATCGGATGCTGAAGTACATCACATGGACTGAGTAGGAGAAAGTCAATGTCTGGTAGAGGAAGCGAGGATACCGGCGACGAGATACGTAGAGGGGACAGAGGACTCGGTGACATAGCGCCGATGATGAAGGGGTCACACATCACGTCGGTCAAAGTACGACCACTGGACAAGACCTCTTCAAGTGTGTGTGTGGGAGTGCGAACAGGAAACTGTGGCACATCGTCGAAAATCTCGTTGCAAGAGAGGTCTGCTGTAACAAAATGTTGAAATTATTATATAATTATGATATTCTCTGTTATGCAGGTTTAAAGAAAAAAAGTAACATATTTCTATATATTACTTTAAAAATAAAAACATCACCCTAGAATTTTTTTTCAAAGTTTTCGTAAGATCTATTTTTTAATACAATAACAAAATATTATAATTTTTTATTCGTTACTTACCATCAACTAACGAGCCATCACATTCATCATCGTCACACGATATCTGTTGGAATGCCTGACAACAACATGATTCTGTGAGGTGTAACATCAGGCTTGGCTGTGCTCGAGTCTGTGGGTCATTCCATCCTGGAAATCTGGACATGTCCAATTCGTACTCAACACTGCAGTCTACCGAAAGAGGTGTCAGAGGGCAGGAATCCATCTTTGTGACGTCAGATTTGGCGTGATTTTGATAAAACCCTCTTGAAGTCGGGAGTTCTATCTTTGTGACATCACACCGAAAAGTCAGACCGATATATTACTGCCGGCAGGTATATGCCCCTTCCCATTGGTCAGGGTCTGTCGAGTGGGCGGTTCGGAGTTTGGCTTCTCTGTTTTCATAGCCCTGTTATTTAGATTGTGATATGGTTACTCAAAGATGATCGCCTTTTGACAAAAGTGACAAGTCATTCCGAGAACGTTTAGGAGCTTGCCGACTCGTGACGTAACAGAGTCACATAAGCCGAAGGTAATTAATCACCTGATTAACGCCCTGAATTACTTGACAATACAATGGCAACGCCGACCACAGAGGAGATAGAAGCCATGCGGGATGTGATTTCTAACACATTTGAAGAAAAAAAAAAAAGAAAAAAAAAAGCAAAATTCACATTCACATGTGGTCAGATAAACAGAAGTCCATCTCTTCATAATGTTTCCTACCAGAGACATATATACAGAGAGATTGGCAGCTCTCTATTTGCCCTTGTGTTTACATAGTGGCCCCTGACCTTCCCACAATCCTTTGCGGTCGCTTGGTTCGGTCTTCACTAGACGCCATATTGGAGAAAACTTGAAAACCAGACACATAATTATCGATAATTTCTATTTGAAATCATCACCAAGATCCAATTATGTGCTTTAATTTTATTAATATCAAAGTGCAGAAGTGTCATCAATATGAAATATATCACAATTTGCTGTCCAAGTGTTTGTATTTTGAGTATGAAAGTCAAGCACAACGCAGGAAAGATCGGCGGGAATCTCCAATTTTCGAAAAGTCCCTATGGGGTTTTCGAGAATACGGATAAATGACAACAATGTGCATGGTAATCAAGACCACATTCCATAAGTATGATAGTTTTTGGTTAATGTGGTAACTTTTGTAGTGGCCTAGGGAAAACAATGTGCTTTTTGTGTGCGTTTAAAATTGACGATGTTTTGGTCTGACGTAATGGCGGCTTAATTACAAACTTGGACATGTCGAATAGGACCCAATGGATTTTAGAAAATACGGATAAATGACAACAATATGCATGATCAATAAGACTATATCCCATAAGTTTGATAGTTTTTGGTTAATGTGGTAACTTTTGTAGTGGCCAAAATAAAACGATGTGCTTTCTGTGTGATTTTAAAATGACGATGTTTTGGTCTGACGTAATGGCGGATTAACCAGAACATGTCGAATAAGTTCCAATACTACGATACACACATGCGCATAGCCCGATTTACCTGCGCTCGCGTGTGTTTGATAGGAGACAGGACGCTCTCGATAAGGGATATGCTTGAGTAGTCACGAATAAAGGGAGCCACTATGTGTACGGGGAAATAGCGATGTTACTAATCTCTCTGTATATATGTCTCTGTTCCTACATCTAAAAAAAAGGAAAATGAAAAAACAACAACTTCAATTGTATAATGTTTGACAACACGGAATGTAGCGGAAACTATATATTTAATTGTGCCCCCCCCCCCCCCCTTTTTTATTTATTTAACACGGACAGCTCAGATATGAAAATGATTCCTTTATGATCCGTGAGTTCATCATAAGCTCCAAAATTTCTTTTGAACTGATGTTGTTGCATTTAAAAGATGTTTACAACATAATCTTGTTTCTATTCCAATTTTTTTAACAGTAGGAGATAAAAAAAACCTACACTTTTATACACTAAACCAGAGACCTATATTTAGTATATAAGCTTAGGTCTCTGGATAGACTTAGGAATGGATGCAGTACTCTGCAATATGACCTTTATAGAGTTAACCTCAGTGATGACCTTTATGTTTATGTGTGGCAGTAGAAAATGGACATCACTATTTCCATACATCCATTTATACTCTATTGTAAGAACGTAAATCTTCCAGAGATTCTTCTAACTGACACAAACACTCTTCTTTGGGGAAATCAAAATATCACTTTTGACCAAAATAGCAATACTTTAACCCTTGTATGTCTTGATTACAAAATTACACCATATTTTTGTGTTTTTGGTTAATACGCTTGAGTAGTTCGAGTACAGAGAAACAACTGTCAACAAATTATCTTGTTAATTCAATTTATTTAATCCAAAATTATATTTAAATGTACATTTTAAGACAGCCATGATGTATGTACACTGTAAAATGTATTTAAGTTAGGCTTACGAAGTTATAA
This sequence comes from Pecten maximus, assembly GCF_902652985.1. Lineage (NCBI taxonomy): Eukaryota > Metazoa > Mollusca > Bivalvia > Pectinida > Pectinidae > Pecten > Pecten maximus. Next base: position 44,001,424 of record NC_047017.1, read on the forward strand.
GAACTTGTGCCTAACCTTTTTGTCATTTTAAGGCAATAAAATAAAGAGGCTTGCCCGCAGAGAGATCAGAAAAATTGGCTAATAGAAAAAGATTTTTTACACATGACAGATTGTTGGAATTGTTGAGTTTTTCATTTTATTTTCCTTATAAAACGCTGAAAAGTGATATTAAAACCTTATTTTTTAATATTATTTATTTAATCACAACCCGCAATAAGTCCCCGCTATAAAGTGGAGTCTAATTTGATTGACACATCAAAGAAACAAGCACGTGCACAGTGCCGCACAGTGATAACTTCAAAGGCAGCGGCGATTTACAAAGAAGATTTGCCGTTATATTCCATACATTTCCCTCTCAGGTTGAGTTTTAAAACGTCTATTAAATACATATTCTGTAATTGTTTTCAAGAAATAAAGTCGGAAAGCCTCTAATTTTGTCACATAGAAACGTGTACTGAAGTTTATTTAGTGAGATGTGCCGTTTACCGGTCCGTCTGCGGGTAAGCCTCTTTAACGAAATCTGAAAGGTCTGAATTCGGACTTTTAAATAGTACTCTACGGAGTGAATCATTTAAATAGTACTCTACGGAGTGAATCATTTAAAAAGAACCATTTCGATCACAAATAATAATAAATCACAGAATGTCAGTCTTAGTGTCTTTGAAACAGAGACGTATATACCCTGATATACAAGTCTCTGGTTGGAAGCTTGAATTTGTTTAGCTTATTAATTATTGATGGCACTTTATCGTCATTTCTTTACAGGGTAATGCTTACATCCCCGTGCATTATATACATGTATATCGTAATAATGATATTACACCACCTTCTAGATATCCCCCTGGATAAAAGGGAGGACAGCAACTCCCCGATATCAGTCTCCTTACAAATAGACACAGTTAAGTCATTAAAGAAATAATTGTTTCACTTTTTTTTCGGATGGGCTTTCCAGAACTTATTAGTCTATCCTCGAAGGCGTTGGTGGATGGAGCGGTACAGCGTCCTCTGGTAGAGAGTTCCTTGGTTAAATACTGAAAAAAATCTGCATTGTTTACGACGACTCTAAACGAGGTACGGACAAAAGCCCCCCCCCCCCCCCCCCCCGGACATTAGCCCCCCCGGACATTAGCCCCCCCCCCCCCCCCCCGGACATTAGCCCCCCCCCCCCCCCCCCCCCCCCGGACATTAGCCCCCCCCCCCCCCCCGACATTAGCTACTAGGACAAAAGCCCCTTCACCCTAATAAAAAAGTGGACAAAAGCCCCTTCATAAAAAAGATGATATTTATTTTTTAATTGATTCTGAAGTGCTACATATACATATATATATATATGTATCTGCAATGTTAACAACCGGTTCCAACAACAACTACTTGAACTGTTGTACACAAACAATAAGCTGTTACACAGGTGTTTGGTAGGTTTTTCATTTGTGTAACTGTAACATAAACAATACGCTCTTACACGGGGTGTTTGGTAGGGGGGGGGGGGGGGGGGGGGGGGGGGGCTTTTGTCCTACACTATACGACACCATGTACATGTCTAAAACTGAGCTGTAATTGTTTTTAAATAGTTCATTGATAGCTTACTCTTTTTAACGTATGTATAAGAACTTTAAATGCATAAAGGTTAATAAGAGTTTGATAACTTCATGGTTCAGTAACCAAAACCTTGCAGGCCAGATTACGCTCAAGGTCACACACGCTTCACTGAATCACTGGTGACACCAGTCAAAGTCTTGGGTGACTTCGTGATGCATCATAGCTAGTAGCCCGAGTTTTCTCTGGCCCTGTCACCATATGTCTGACCAGACATGGTGACAGGGCCAGAGAAAACTCGGGCTACATAGCTAGGTGGCGTTTTGCCATAAATGAAAATTATCTTTCGCGACCTCCTTCCGGTTGCACACACACTTTAGTATCATAAAAATTGTAATAACACTTTGAGAGTTCTAAAACACATACTCAGAGTATGATGTTGAAATTAGTCCTAAACTAGTTTAACGTTATGTCGTAATGAAAAAGGTAGACAAACGCTTCCTAATTAATGCAGCAGGTATAAAAAAACAATCGAACGCATGTAACTTTTCACTATAAAAGCTAAAAAGACATTTCCAGACATACAAACAGATAAAAATATCTGTACTCTCGCTGAAAATTATACAATTTATTACATAAAACTAACAAGGCTTTTCCATAATAGGAATAGTTAGAGTAGCTTCCCTTGATTGTTTCGTAAACACTTGTTCGGAACGTCATACTTGTTCGGTTTATCCTCAAATCAGGACGTAAAACCCCGATACTACCGGATGAAGCACACCGCCGCACGTGGAACAAGTTTCATAACATCTCAAAATTTGGAATCGCATTACCAAAGGACGAATAGGTCTAGTTGGAATTTGACGATGTCTTCAAAAGTTATTATCTGTCTTCTTCGTAATGATTTGAGGCTGCACGATAACGAGGTACGAACCGTTTGAAATGTTCATTATCGTACTGTTTAGAACGAAAATTGAATAGGCTAGCCCGAGTTTCCTCTGGCCCTGACACCATGTCTGGTGTACACGGTGTCAGGGCCAGAGGAAACTTGGGCTATGACTAGGCCTACTAGCTAAATGTAACAAAATATAAGAATCCTTATTTTGTGTCGTGTTTTAACAACAAACATTAGCCCAGTAGAGCTATTTCTACGACAGACAAAAATTTGAAGTAACAATACAAGATTATATATTCATAGAATAAATACATCAGCTAGGCGTGCAAATATTCATCACAGTTTGAACAAAATAATTTGATAAGTACTCTTATCACAGACAGTGAAAAAGAAAAAAAATGTCAAGATATAGATGTACACTGTATCAATGTAATCCTTAAGACAAAAGATTTGAATGCACTTCTGTTACGGCATATATAGACTATATCTAAGTTTTTAAGTTTGAAATATATGGGCTCGGTATTGGGATTTTAAATAATAAGGTATAACACCATGTAAATCTCGTGTTTATACATATGTATTCTAAAAGCCAAATCTGAGTCTACCTATCATAATTACGAAGTAGGGGTGAAGGTATACGTATATACTGGAATTGGGTTGTCCGTCCGCCCATCTGTCTGTCTGTATAGACACATCTTGTCCAGACAACTCCTAAACCGACGGGCTGATTCCAATGACACTTCACACAAATAGAGAGGACCATGTGTAGATGTGCATGCATCTGTTTAAATTCCAAAATTTTGGTTGTCATGGTTACTGATCACTATTCATAGGTTTTTCTTGTCTGGACAACCCCTACTAAACTTGTGAACCGATTTTCACAAAACTTCACAAAACTTCACATGTGCAGATATGCATGCAGTTTGTTAAATTCACAATTTTTTATGCCATGGTATTACTGCATGGTCAATTTAAACATGTTTTTATTGTCCAGACATGCAACTCTTCCAAAATCTGGACTGATTTCAACAAAAGAAAACTTATGGCTAAATTCTCTTTATTATGAACAACACATATTCCAGCCATTCTGAATTTCAGAAATAGGGGCATGCACAGGTTATCTTAGTTACTAGTTAGCCTCTAAATAACAGTTCCAGTTGTCCCTTGACTCATGCAGATTGCGGGGGTACATAGTCATGTAGCCATCCTTTTGACATTTCTAGTTTAAATATATGTCTACAGAACTTCCTTTTTGTTTAAAAGAAACTTGAAGCAAAACTTCTTGTGTTAAATTTGTTACAGGTTCTGCACTGGGCATACAAGACAGCTGAATATGTATTGCCAATATATTGCTTTGATCCTCGCCATTTCCAAGGAACCTATCATTTCAATTTCCCCAAAACTGGAGCACATCGTGCTAAGTTCCTCTTGGAAAGTGCTGCAGACCTTCAGAATACATTGAAAAGCAAAGGAAGGTATGAAAAAAAGGATGAGGGTAGATCTAGATATGACACCTAAATTTCTGTGATCCTTCACCCTAAAAAAATTCTCCAAATAAATTGATTATTTGGAATAATGCTTAATAAGTATATCAACTAATGAAACCTGAATTTGCTTCATTGTTATTTTACAGTTTCAAAGATAACTGAAACACGATTATGTGTAAGGCATTTTTGACTCCCTTGCATTGGCTGTCAAGTTATTGCTAGAGTTCAAGGAAGGGAAGTAACTCTGATAGATCAGAATGGTGTAAGGAGACTGATCCTCCTCAATGTGAGAAAAAAAATCAACTTATAACTGTGTGATTAAATAGAAAGATTCTATGGAATATTCCTGTAACTGTATGTTGCATATTGTAGTCCTGCTGTGCTGTGTTCAGTTTGCCTTTGTCGATTCACCTAGAGGGTTACAGATGTAAGGTAACCATACACAAAACTGCAGTAAGTGTGATCTCACTCATGCCATGTTTTTGTTTACAGTGGTTTGGTGATAAGGATGGGGAAACCAGAAGAGATAGTACCACAGATAATACAAACTGTTGGCCAGGACAAAGTGTCTTACTTATGTTATCAACAGGAGGTAGGTATACCCTGACAGTCCTGTTAAATACTGTAACAAAGCGATGTTATCAACAGGAGGTCGGTATACCCTGACAGTATTGTTAATTAAATACTGTAAAGAAGCTATGTTATCAACAGGAGGTGGGTATACCCAGACAATAAACAGCTAGGTCACAAGTAAGGTTATTTTCAGCATAATTTAGATGTTGCCGACTTCATGGAATTTCCTTGGGGAGAACACATGTCAAAAATGTCAAAAGAGCATGGAGTTACAGCATATTTCAGCTGATTTGTTGGACTAATTACTAAATGTACCTGAACAAATTATGAAAAAGAAAGAAAGAAAAATATAATAAAACAGTAAACACTGCATAGTTATTCATGTCAATTTAAGTAGCAAGCTGGGTTTTTATTTCGTAGAACTATCATTTTCCTAATGGAGGTAAGAAAAGTCAATATTTGGTTCTATCTGTAATTAAACAGTAATGTAGAACAGCGTTCATCATATACAGGTATGTTTTTAAACGCTTAAGAATGACAGGATTATCTTGTTTCCATTCACCAAGTGGCTAGGTCTAAAGGAAAATCATTATATTAAGACTGAAGTATTATTCAGAGCTCAATAAACCTGCTATAAAGGTCTCTGATTTATAATAAAAAGTAATTGATCTGGGATATACATTTCAAGAATAGCAGAAGAAAATTGATGAGTTAGCTCCCTTAGACTGTGAAGCTAGTAGATACCCTTGGTATCTCTAAGAGAGATCTAGAAAGAAGTTTCTGTAATCAAATGATGAAGTAAAGAAAATATCAGTGTTAAATAGAACCAATCTTGCAGAGATCATTCAATGTTGGATTCCATTTAAGATCCCTCTGGAATCTCTTGTTTTGATGAAAATGTTCATTATCAGAATTTTTTTTTTTGAGTTAATAACACTCCCTGGGGTAAGGTATATAATGTTGCTGATATTGTGTTTATGAAGAAACTGAAAGTATGAAATTCCTTGCATTAAAAAGTATATCGTATTTCATTTCTTGATCTGGTTAACATCATATTCACTCTTTGGAATATTGGCAGCTCATTTAATCTAAGAATTTTGTATCTTCGATGGATTATATAAATTATCTAGTCAATTTTCTATGCTAAATACTGATTTGTTGTGATGGAAAAGAAAAATAGGTGAAATACAATTTAAAGAAAACTTTACAGGTACATTGTACATGCATTTACTCATCATGCTTCATATTGTTTGTGTAATAGGTGACCAGTGAGGAGCTTGATGTGGAGTCAAAACTGCAGAAAACTTGTGGCGTTAAAGTACAAACTTTTTGGGGTCACACTCTGTACCACAGGGACGACCTTCCTTTCGAGATTCAACAGTAAGTGAAGAACTTGCCCTTGCATTATATGGCATACAGAAAGACTTTCCAGTTGAAATGCAACCTTAGCACCAGTCATGACCATTTTATGGGGTAAAATTCTGAATGCATTGAAAATCATTATGATGATGACTTTTTATGTCTCATGTTTTTATGACCAGAAACATACAAATGTATATAGTGTTACCCTCGGTCATCATTCTGTCATAATTTCTGCTCATAAACTCTTTAATGGGTACAAAGAACTGTATCTTGGTATGTACTGTGTGTAATGCTTGTTTACCAGGTAATATGCAGGACTGAGGTCAAAATATTCTAAAAGTTATAGAATCTCAAGTTCGAGAGAGAACTGTAAAGGACATCTGTGTTACATCTGCGATTTAATGTATAGGTGTTGTTCAGGTTTGAGCTGTTATTGGTTGTATGGCTGTTTGCTGGGTTAATCATCTCAAAGAAAGCCAGTCATAGGACAAGGTAGATACCATGATAAATGAATAATTGATGGTAACCACATCACATTCTGTTAAGGTATCCAGAACATTTGGTATACATGTACTTGTACTTCAAGATCAGTGTAAAATTCTATGGATGTAGTGATTTTGCCCTAGAATGAGATATCTACAACAATAATGAACTCGGACTAAATTTATAAAATCTATTATGCAGTACCATTGTCATAATGATAATGTGGGAATATGGTCTCTTTGGCCAGGTTACCAGATGTTTACACACAGTTTCGTAAGAGTGTTGAAGGTCAGGCCAGAGTGAGGAAATCTTTTACCCTGCCAGACACACTTAAACCCCTACCACCTGGTGTTGAGGATGGCCAGCTCCCGACTTTAAAGGATCTTGGTTTGAAAGGTATCTGTAACAATCGTTATCAAAATTGAAATGAATTTTTCCTTAGTATTTACTTATGATAAATTTCATAATTTAAAATAGTAATCTTTAAGTTTCTTAATATTTGGCAAATTAAAAATGTCTGACAATAGTAATAGGACGTTAAACTGAATAAACCGAACCAAAGGTATCATATTATTTGTGCATATTTAATCCTCAATGTCTTGCATATCATAACTTATTTGGAATGTACACTCATAAGTTAAATGAAGCAGAATTGATTTGACAGGATTTTAAAAGTCAGTCATAAAATTTCATACTCTCTTATCTACTGTTTTCTGTAAAAGATTTGATTGTTTTAAGACTTAACAGAGGACCCACGTTCTGTGATATCATTCCAAGGAGGAGAATCTGTTGCCCTTGACCGACTTAACCACTATCTCTGGCAATCTGACAGTGTGTCAACCTATAAGGAGACAAGAAATGGTCTTGTTGGCTCTGACTATTCCACCAAGTTCTCTGTATGGTAAGTCCAAGTAGTTATTATACCAGACAAGAAATGGCCTTTTTGGCTCTGACTATTCCACCAAGTTCTCTGTATGGTATGTCCTAGTAGTTATACTATAGACAAGAAATGGCCTTGTTGGCTCTGACTATTCTACCAAGTTCTCTGTGTGGTAAGTCCTAGAAGTTATACTAGACGAGAAATGGCCTTTTTGGCTCTGACTATTCCACCAAGTTCTCTGTGTGGTAAGTACTAGTAGTTATACTAGAAAAGAAATGGCCTTGTTGGCTCTGACTGTTCCACCAAGTTCTCTGTATGATAAGTCCTAGTAGTTATACTAATCTAGAAATGGCCTTGTTGGCTCTGACTATTCCTGCAAGTTCTCTGTATGATAAGTCCTAGTAGTTATACTAATCTAGAAATGGCCTTGTTGGCTCTGACTATTCCACCAAGTTCTCTGTATGATAAGTCCTAGTAGTTATACTAATCTAGAAATGGCCTTGTTGGCTCTGACTTAAGTCCTAGTAGTTATACTATGTGTAGTTTGGTAAATAATCTGCTCCAGTTATCTAAGAGATATACTTCCAACATTCTGAGGTTTCTTGACCTAATATTAACGGGTATATGTATATATATACTTAAGATGGTTTATTGGTTTCGTGGGATGGCATCAACCTGGCAGAAGCCAGGGTCAATTTGCATGGGATCAACTGCAGTCTCCAGTAATTAATTTGTGACAAAAATGTATACTTCCCCTCAATATCAATAATATTTGATTTAATAATATTTGGAATAATATTGGATTTCAAAAGAACTTAAAAAGTATGTGTATGTTCTGAACTGTGTCACTATTCAAATGAATTACAATGTGACATATACAGGTTACAACAATGGCTGTCGTAGTTTACAGAAAAACTCTGGGACTAAGATTCAACAGCAATTTCAGAAGGTTTTACAAAAGACTTAGTTAGTGACACAAGGTACCAGCACCTTTCAATTTAAACAGCACACATTCTATCCTATGAAAGTTGTAAAAAATAAAAATTATTGAACTGTTTAATCAGGCTTGCCCATGGATGTATCTCACCGCGCCATATCTACTGGGAGATAAAGAGATACGAAGCAGAACGGGTGGCAAACCAGTCAACATACTGGGTCATCTTTGAGTTACTGTGGAGGGACTACTTCAGATTTGTGGCTTTGAAGTACGGCAAAAAATTGTTCTTTGAGGGAGGTGAGATGATCATATTTTCTGTTAATTGGGATGTCAAAGATATTCTGGTTTATAGGATTCCTTTCTTTCATAATTTCATGTTGAAAATTAACAAAATAATTTCTTGAATGGGAAAATTGAAACTGATGTGTATATATCATCACTTAAATTTTTTCCCCATGTCACTGGCTGTTTATTAATGAAAACAAATTAAAAATTACATGCATAAGTAATTATCTAAATGTTGTTGATTCTAATTATTTGTAATTAGTTGTAAGAACCTGTGCCTAATTATTTTGTCATGTTAAGGCAATAATATATGTTTAAACCAATTATTTGTATAATTCAGGTATACAGGGGAAAAATATCCCTTGGAAACAAGACCAGAACCTGCTGAAAGCCTGGATAGGTATGACTTATTTGTTAATTGTGAATTGATTAGCTGGAGTAAGGTTGCCTTCCAAGGGCCTGTTCATACTGGTATATGTTTAAAAACTAGTTGGAAAAGAATAATTAATATCAAATGTAAGATTTAAATTCAAACAGCCTTCAGATATCTTCTTCAGAATCATCAGAATTAGAAAAATAAGGTGTGACCTTAAAATGATAAAATAATTAAACCGACAAAATTTTGCAGATCTGACAACATTTTTATATGGTTCAATAGTAGATTATCGAGAATGAACACTTAAAAATTGCAAAATTTTATTTTATGTTGTTCAACCTCAGTCAGAGCGCCAGGCCACCTTAACTTGGGTGATGATCCGAGGTCCATCGCTTTTTATCATGTCAGTTTGTGTGTTTTGGGAAGCTGAGAAACTGGCGGGCCTGTACTGTTGTGTAAGACACTTGCCACTTAATCTGGATGGCATGCGAAAAACCTCCCATATGTTGTTCAGTGAAGTAGTCACCAACTACTACAAGGAGACTCCACCTCAGAATTACCCTGTGATATACCCAGCAAACAAACAAGAAATTTTCTCTGTAAAATATAAAATTAGGTCAACATTAGGTTTAATTTCTGTTACAGAGGGACGAACTGGTGTACCATTTGTGGATGCCAACATGAGAGAGCTGGCTGCCACAGGTTTCATGTCCAACAGAGGTAGACAGGTACATATCTTATGTCATCACGTGGGTTGATGTGTCAGAGGCCTGTTCACTTCAGCAGATATACCAGTACACCTTTGTTTTTAGTCTAACATTTCAGGTAAAACCTGACAGACTTTCATATTATGTAGGTCTTGAAAGCCTTAGTCAAGGAAAGCAGAACACAGATCAATATCAGAAGTTCTGTTCTTATTTTGTAAAAGATCAACTGCTGGTAATCATCAGTTTCTGGTCCAGTGAGATTTTATTGAATGTACCATTTCCAACAGCATTCAACTTTCACACAAAACTTTCTCCACCTGTTTTTTAAAATTATTTCATCCCTATTTTCTCTCCTTTCAGAACGTCGCTAGTTTTTTGACCAAAGATCTGAAACTGGACTGGAGAATGGGAGCTGAATGGTTTGAATCTCAACTGGTAATTAGTCAAGTTCAAAATTATAGTTAGAACCAAACATTTTTAGCCCACCATCAGATGGTAGAATATTCAAATCTCAAACTTCATAATTATGTAGGTTTCCCTTATCTCAAACTTCATATGTAGGTTTCCCTTTATATATAGGTTTCCCTTTATCTCAAACTTGATATGTAGGTTTCCCTTTATCTCAAACTTCATAATAATTATGTAGGTTTAAATCTCGACCTTTATATGTAGGTTTCCCTTTATCTAAAACTTCGTATGTAGGTTTCCCTTTATCTCAAACTTATATGTAGGTTTCCCTTTATCTCAAACTTGATATATAGGTTTCCCTTTATCTCAAACTTCATATGTAGGTTTAAATCTCGACCTTTATATGTAGGTTTCCCTTTATCTCAACCTTCGTATGTAGGTTTCCCTTTATCTCAAACTTCATATGTAGGTTTCCCTTTATCTCAAACTTTATATGTAGGTTTCCCTTTATCTCACACTTTATATATAGGTTTCCCTTTATCTCAAACTTGATATATAGGTTTCCCTTTATCTCAAACTTGATATGTAGGTTTCCCTTTATCTCAAACTTTATATGTAGGTTTCCCTTTATCTCAAACTTCATATGTAGGTTTCCCTTTATCTCAAACTTTATATATAGGTTTCCCTTTATCTCAAACTTCATATGTAGGTTTCCCTTTATCCAAAACTTCATATGTAGGTTTCCCTTTATCTCAAACTTCATATGTAGGTTTCCCTTTATCTCAAACTTCATATGTAGGTTTCCCTTTATCTCAAACTTTATATAAAGGTTTCCCTTTATCTCAAACTTCATATGTAGGTTTCCCTTTATCTCACTTCATATGAATGTTTAAATCTCAACCTTTATATGTAGGTTTCCCTTTATCTCAAACTTTATACATGTATATAGGTTTCCCTTTATCTAAAACTTCATATGTAGGTTTCCCTTTATCTCAAACTTCATATGTAGGTTTCCCTTTATCTAAAACTTCATATGTAGGTTTCCCTTTATCTCAAACTTCATATGTAGGTTTAAATCTCAACCTTTATATATAGGTTTCCCTTTATCTCAAACTTCATATGTAGGTTTCCCTTTATCTCAAACTTCATATGTAGGTTTCCCTTTATCTCAAACTTTATATATAGGTTTCCCTTTATCTAAAACTTCATATGTAGGTTTCCCTTTATCTCAAACTTCATATGTAGGTTTAAATCTCAACCTTTATATGTAGGTTTCCCTTTATCTCAAACTTCATATGTAGGTTTCCCTTTATCTCAAACTTCATATGTAGGTTTAAATCTCAAACTTGATATGTAGGTTTCCCTTTATCTCAAACTTTATATATAGGTTTCCCTTTATTTCACACTTTATATATAGGTTTCCCTTTATCTTCAACTTTATATATAGGTTTCCCTTTATCTCAAACTTCATACTGTATGTAGGTTTACCTTTATCTCAAACTTCATGTGTAGGTTTACCTTGGTCCCTATATGTGCCAGATTTTAAGTCTGATCCAGAAAGTGAAATTGCTGACATTTGAAGTTTAGCAATGTTTTTTCTAATTCACAGAAAATTCTTCTTTAAGAAGTCTCTTAGATTTCATATGAGGACTTTCTTGTTGTCAAATTTTTAAAGTAGAGAAAAGATCATACATAGAACAAATAAAGATCATTCAATGGTGGGCGCCAAGATCCCTCTTGGATCTGTTGTTTAAAGAAAAATTGACTTACCTTTGAAATACCTTTGAACTTTTCGAAATGTCCTGATTGTTAAATGTTGTGACCAGTATTTCTTCATTACAATGACTACATTATAATCCACTTTGACTTGAAGTAAAATAATCTTGGAAGACATTGTTATGTCTGTACAAAGTAACATTATGGTCTCCATAAATGTAACTTTCTGATCCTTGGATTATGGGTTGTTTCAGATTGACCATGATGTGTGCAGTAACTATGGCAACTGGTTGTACAGTGCTGGTATAGGAAATGATCCTAGAGAGGATCGCAAGTTCAACATGGTCAAACAAGGGCTTGACTATGATCCTGAGGTAAGTTAAATATAGGCTGTCACTTAAATGATTGGAATGGATAGGTCATAAAGGTTTAATGTCAAATAGGGGCTTAACTATGATCCTTATGTAAGTTCAGTGAAGGCCATCACTTGGTTGACTTGTTCTGACAATTCTGAAAATGGTTCTGAGGTTAATTAGGAATAGCCAATCAGACAGCAGAGCATGAAGTGTGTGGTACACTGAATGTATGGATTGAATTTTCTGTGAAACCTCATCGTGTATACTAGATATGGGAGATAAGGATCACTGAGAGTGTAGAATGTTTACGGTTATGGTAACTCTGTCGCTAGAGAAACAAGTCCCCTGTATTTAGGTCAGTCAGTTTCTTATAGAAACTTGAAACACAGACTGTCCTATGCTATTATGGTGGTTCTGTCCTTGGGCAAGACACTTCACCCTAATAGCTCTCTATAGCACAAGACCGGCCTCATGTAATATTTTTATCTATTACAAGCACTAGATTGTGTGTAATACAAACGTTAGACTGGTACAATCCTCATTTATATAATAGGGAGACTATGTCCGCCTGTGGTTACCAGAGTTAAACAAAGTCAGTGGTGGAGCTGTCCATACTGTGTGGACCCTCAGTCCTGCAAGCCTGGCCAAAGCTGAAGTATCTCTTGGGGAAACCTACCCCAACCCCATTGTTGTGGCACCGGAATGGAGCAGACACATTGGCAAATCCAAGGTACTAGTCTACCTAGCTTCTTGATTGAGTACAGGCACGTCAAGAAACAATATGTGAGAGTTACACTGCTACTTTTACCAGTGCATTAGCCTACTGGGCTTATACCTGGTAAAATATGGTACACAACTTGTTCACGTTGATAGTGTTTCTCTGATTTTAATTAATTTGTAGTTCTTCATCAAATAAAGTCAGACACAAATATGTTGATAATATAGCAATGGCTTTGTTATTTTTTTATCAAAGAATATTTCTGGTAGTTCTTGTCTAATTTGACGTCTGTGAATTATGATTTTACCAATTGTTAAGAATATGATTTTAAAAAACACTAATAAAAATGCTCTCTCTTGCTCAATTTAGTTAAAACCTTTCAGATTTCACAGCAATAGAACAAAGTACCATATACTTATTTTCCTACAGGAAGGAGCACATGGAGGAGGCAGCAGTAGACCCACTACACAGAAACAGAACAGAGGTATAGACTTCTACTTCAAAGGCTCTCAGTAGAAATAAAGATACCCTCCAAAGGACACAGAATCTCAGTAACAGTGATGATATCGCCAAGAGAATGAGGACATTTGTGCCTGGTGGTACGACCCATAAAACAAGAATATTTGTTCCTGGTGGCATCACCAACAAAACAAGGTTGTTTGTCCTGGTGTGTTGTCCAAGAATCTCTTGGAATCATCCATAATGACAGATGTTGCGACAGTACCATCTACAGAACATGGACAATTTTCCCTAGGTTCTGGGCCCAGTTGTTCAGAAGGTGATTAGGCTAATCACATTTTAACAACATTATTCAAATCCTGATTTAATAATTTCTGGTAGAACAAGCTTGTCAAAACTTTATGAAATTCTGTAATTCTAATTCTCTTCCAAATGGCATAATTTAAAGACGATATACTCACAGGTTTTGCAACAAATGAGAAATGAATTTTTTCACTAATCAAGTGATTAAGCTGATCCCCTTTTGAACAACTGGGGCCTGATCGTGATATATGAGGGCTGTAAATATGGTTCTAGAAGTTACCACTGTTGAGATAAACCTTAAATTCTGGACAGAAATATTTCTCAAGTGCTCGGAACACCAGAGGAGCTTATTAATGTGACATTTTGGATTGTTAGTCTGGTATTTGTTTAGTCATTGGTCTCACTTATATCAAACCATGTGTTAGGATGATAGGTGCAATACAGGTATTGGAGGTGAATTTGTAAAACTTCATCTTCCAACATAGCTGCTTTACTATTGTATGTGTATTTCATTATTTATAAGGTGTTAGAAACTTTATGTTGAATTATTTACAAGTTTCCATGACATTTAGTCCCATTATTTGATCGGTTGATCACTATACACACGTTTTGTAATAAATCATTAAATGTCATCAATAAAGTTGACACAAAGTATTGGCTGGGATTTGTTTATAGGTGAGGATGCTGAGGTAGTCAACTGATTTAACATGATTAAAGTCACAGAGATCCAGGAAAATGTTAAGGGGCATTCCTTCGTTTGAATAAAGTTTAGGTTGTCAAAATGGAACTTAATGGAAAATATGTACTTTTCCCCAAGTAGTAAAAGTTATAATCTTTACATTAATACGTCAGTTTTACTCGCAAGGTAAAATGAAGTTCTTCAAGTATTAAGTCCTAACAAATTTTAATTTGCCCCCAAAGTATCACTAATTACCGCAAAGAAAGACGGTATTTGTGTACAATTCCTCATTTTTCAGCACATTTCATAACTAGTAGGCACAAACACTCACAAAATTCTTGTTTTTACATTGATTTCATCAATAGAAATTTTGCATGTTTCTGCTGTCCGTAAGAAGGAAAGCCCCTTTAAACGTTATTTTTGGTAAGAGAATTTCCTACTTTTGAGGAACAATTGACTTTTTGATTAACTCTAGTGAAACATAATAAGTACAGTCAAAGCTGTCTAAAGCCTTTATTGTACATACTACAGAGGTTAAATTCATATACAATTTATTGTTATGTTGAGAACTAAATCAGGACCGAGGTCTGTACTGACAGGTATTTACTGTATAAAAGATTCAAATGTAGGGAATATAAATTGATGTTTTACTTCATTAACTTCTGTGATGTGATATTTCTATGAGATGTATGAACACTAATTATATACATACGTACTGTCTACAGAGTGATGAATGTCCTTCAGGCAGGTTTGACCGAATTAAAACCAGGACAAAAACCCCAATAAATACAAACTAATTTATAGATCAACATCAACTTTATTGCTCAATAGATCTCATTATATCAGATGTTTTACAGTGCATTTAGTACAACAAATTTTATTCAACATCAACAAACTATTCCATACTTTTTTCACATAGCCCTTTCACTGGTAACTGTCTGATAAGATATATTACAATCTACATTTAATTAATGAAGTTGTACGTATATTAATTTGATGTGTCGGGTTCATAAAGCTGGTGGAAATGCATCAATGGTTTATCAGAAAACAAAACAAAACAAACAAAAAAGCTGAGAAATTCTACTTCTTTCTTAGAATTATATAAATATGGAAAACTTGGATATCGCCTATGCACTCTTGCAGTACCAGGTACTTTAATACAAGTTGAACAGATAAACTTGACTGGAAACAATTTTAGTCATATTTTATCTTAATTTATATTTAAATTTCCTTATTTAGCCTTACATGAATTGTCTGGTGTATTTACTATTTCTAAATATATCATGGTCTTGTGTCTGTTTGAACATATTATTGTGATATCATACAATCCAATTGTGGATGTTGCTGGAAGTATTCATCTTTGGTAAGTGTAGGGAATATTGAAGGCACTTTCACAGAATTCCAGAAAGATCTTTGCTATTGACTTCTGGCACAGTCTAGACAATGGAAGACAATTAAGATCCTATAACAATAATTACTACAGAAGTATTTATCACTGGGTATACTACGCCAGGCAGACTGACGCACAAGCATGTATACCTATCAAAAAGTAAAAACTGGAAAACATGACCAATCCAATCATTTTTTTGCTAAAAAAACCTTATCATAACTTAACTTAAAGGATAATACCTTAGATAAGGGAAAATGATTTATTTAATTTTCAAAATCTCCAGTTTTGAAGGAACCAAATTTTGCAAGGTTCAATTAAGTCCCAAACTGAAACTTGACTGGTATGCATATTAATATATGTCTATTATTTCAAGCTAACTTTTACACTAGTCATGCATCTTGCATTATTTTCAGTCAACTCCTAGAAAATAAACATCATACCTGGTATTTTCCCAACTGACTGCATATTTTAAAGTCATGTAAACTAGCAGCCCATTTTTCTTCTTAAAAAAATGAACAAATTATTTTTAAATGGGTCAATTAATAGATGCAAATATTCATGACAACAAGTACTGTGTTTCATAGTTTTTTTTTAGCATTAACAGTCAATTTAAGCAAGTCAAGAACATGCACCATTTCTAAAATCTTGTTGAGTCTCAAATTCTCAATACTATGAGATAGAGTTGGTACTCAAATCAGTCGCAGTGGAAAACATATGGTGGTTTTGAAATTAAGGTCAGGTAATGCTTGGTTTGGAAATATAGGTAGGGAAATAATTGGTTTAGAAATTTAGGTTGGGAAATAATTGGTTTGAAAATTAAGGTTTTGAAATATTTAGATTAGAAATTAATATTCACATATGTTCGATTCGGATAGATAAGTCGGGGAATGTTTGGTTGAGACATGTTTCTTTGGTCATACACTGCTAACATATAAGTAAATTATATATAGCTGTAAAAACAAGAATATTGCAGTGATCATTTTTAAAATTCAATTGAGTCATTGGTGATGTTTAATGATACTGATATAAAGTAAATACATGTATTATAAATGATGGTAGGGAACACAGTTGTTATGACTAGTAGATGTAGATATAGCATAAAATATATATTTCTTGATGGTTTGTGTCCTATTCCCTCTGATTGAGTAGGCTGTATCATAGGTATGAATGGCCTTTTCACTACCGCCCAACAGGCTACATGTGACTCCATCAGGCATGCTGGCATCATGTCTTTGATTATTTTTCTCATTTTTTTCATCCATCATCAACCCTCATTTCCTTGAAATCATTGTCTGAGGAATCGTCGTCGTCGGGATGTTTTCTTTTGAGATAAGCTACAAGAATGAAAAAAGGCATCAATAAAATAAAATTCCTCACTTTTCTTGTGTACAATCACAGACATATTGATTGAGTTAATTTCCAATGTTTACATACAAGCCCATGGTACAATGTACGATATTGGTGATACATAATGTTTGTCTTAACAAATACATACCTTGTACTTTGTAATTAAATCAATTGGTATAAATTAAAGTAATATGGGATGCATAAAATGTGCAAAAAACCTCCCTGATATACATGTATGATGAAAGCAAAGTGAGCAGGTCCCCTCTAAGGCTCACATAGGTATACCCCCAGCCCCATCATCAAATAAAATAAATCTGTCCAGGGGTTCATGATATATACCCCCACCTGCTCATTTATAAAATAAATCTGTGCAGGGTTTAAGAGATACAGGTATCTTGTACACATTAAAGCTTTCCAAAGGTGATCAAGTGTGACCTTTGATCTTGACAGTCGACCACAAATATCTCCCCAGATGTAAGACTTTCACTGAATTTCTCTTTTCTGGCTACATTTACATGAATCTGACCCCACTTTAAATATTCAGGACAAACAACAACAACAAAAATTACTTTGTACTTACAGTTATCTCTGGATCTATCACCATATTGGAAATTCAATTTTGCTCTGTAGATGGGTTCATATTCCTGGAAATCAAATAGTTTAAATTGATTAGACAAATCAACTTTAAGAAACCTCTGAAACTTAAATATTGATAATAAGATAGCTTTAATTAACTGTTCAAAAGTTATGAATAAAAGAAATGATGACAGACCTTCATATTGCAACACCCAGTAAAATAGCAACAAAATACTGACATGCAAAGGACTTTTTGAAAAAGTTCATCAACTTCAGCCTCTTTTCAAATTCAAAAATATGTTAACAACAACACAGGTTTCAAATCTTTGTTGTTTAGGATCTTTGAACATGACCTTGAAGTCCCTGTAGCTGATCAATGTCAATAATACAGACTTGGGTTCTAGTCAAAATCTGTGTCACTGTACTGTACCAAGAATTAACAATGATAACAACTTACAATTAACTGTTGGACAAAGCCTTCATTTGGGTTGATACAGAATCTTCTTTGTTGTACAAACACAAAGGCATTACTGAAATAAATAAAAGCAAAGTGGGCAGATCATATAGATATACCCCCACTCCCCTCATCAATATACTAAATCTGTCCAGGGGTTCACATAGATATACCCCCACTCCCCTCATCAATATACTCAATCTGTCCAGGGGTTCACATAGATATACCCCCACTACGCTCATCAATATATCAAATCTGTCCAGGGGTTCACATAGATATACCCCCACTCCCTAGATATACCCCCACTCCCCTCATCAATATACTCAATCTGTCCAGGGGTTCACATAGATATACCCCCACTACCCTCATCAATATATCAAATCTGTCCAGGGGTTCACATAGGTATACCCCCACTCCCTAGATATACCCCCACTCCCCTCATCAATATACTCAATCTGTCCAGGGGCTCACATAGATATACCCCCACTCCCCTCATCAATATACTAAATCTGTCCAGGGGTTCACAATGATATACCCCCACTCCCCTCATCAATACACTAAATCTGTCCAGGGGTTCACATAGATATACCCCCCACTCCCCTCATCAATACACTAAATCTGTACAGGGGTTCACATAGATATACCCCCACTCCCCTCATCAATACACTAAATCTGTCCAGGGGTTCACATAGATATACCCCCACTCCCCTCATCAATATATCAAATCTGTCCAGGGGCTCATATAGATATACCCTCACTCCCCTCATCAATGATAAATCTGTCCAGGGGTTCACATAGATATACCCCCACTCCCTAGATATACCCCCCACTCCCCTCATCAATATAACAAATCTGTCCAGGGGTTCACATAGATATACCCCCACTCCCCTCATCAATACACTAAATCTGTCCAGGGGTTCAAATAGATATACCCCACTACCCTCATCAATATATCAAATCTGTCCAGGGGTTCACATAGATATACCCCCACTCCCCTCATCAATACACTAAATCTGTCCAGGGGTTCAAATAGATATACCCCACTACCCTCATCAATATATCAAATCTGTCCAGGGGTTCAAATAGATATACCCTCACTCCCCTCATCAATGATAAATCTGTCCAGGGGTTCACAATGATATACCCCCACTCCCCTCATCAATAAAATAAATCTGTCCAGGGGCTCACATAGATATACCCCCACTCCCCTCATCAATATA
Organism: Pecten maximus; assembly: GCF_902652985.1. NCBI lineage: Eukaryota > Metazoa > Mollusca > Bivalvia > Pectinida > Pectinidae > Pecten > Pecten maximus. The sequence goes on from NC_047017.1 coordinate 44,020,571, forward strand.
CTAAATCTGTCCAGGGGTTCACATAGATATACCCCCACTACCCTCATCAATATATCAAATCTGTCCAGGGGTTCACATAGATATACCCCCACTACCCTCATCAATATATCAAATCTGTCCAGGGGCTCATATAGATATACCCTCACTCCCCTCATCAATGATAAATCTGTCCAGGGGTTCACATAGATATACCCCCACTCCCTAGATATACCCCCCACTCCCCTCATCAATACACTAAATCTGTCCAGGGGTTCAAATAGATATACCCCACTACCCTCATCAATATATCAAATCTGTCCAGGGGTTCACATAGATATACCCCCACTCCCCTCATCAATACACTAAATCTGTCCAGGGGTTCACATAGATATACCCCCACTCCCTAGATATACCCCCCACTCCCCTCATCAATATAACAAATCTGTCCAGGGGTTCACATAGATATACCCCCACTCCCCTCATCAATACACTAAATCTGTCCAGGGGTTCAAATAGATATACCCCACTACCCTCATCAATATATCAAATCTGTCCAGGGGTTCACATAGATATACCCCCACTCCCCTCATCAATACACTAAATCTGTCCAGGGGTTCAAATAGATATACCCCACTACCCTCATCAATATATCAAATCTGTCCAGGGGTTCAAATAGATATACCCTCACTCCCCTCATCAATGATAAATCTGTCCAGGGGTTCACAATGATATACCCCCACTCCCCTCATCAATAAAATAAATCTGTCCAGGGGCTCACATAGATATACCCCCACTCCCCTCATCAATATACTAAATCTGTCCAGGGGTTCACATAGATATACCCCCACTACCCTCATCAATATATCAAATCTGTCCAGGGGCTCATATAGATATACCCTCACTCCCCTCATCAATGATAAATCTGTCCAGGGGTTCACATAGATATACCCCCACTCCCTAGATATACCCCCCACTCCCCTCATCAATACACTAAATCTGTCCAGGGGTTCAAATAGATATACCCCACTACCCTCATCAATATATCAAATCTGTCCAGGGGTTCACATAGATATACCCCCACTCCCCTCATCAATATACTAAATCTGTCCAGGGGTTCACATAGATATACCCCCACTCCCCTCATCAATATATCAAATCTGTCCAGGGGTTCACATAGATATACCCCCACTCCCTAGATATACCCCCACTCCCCTCATCAATATATTCAATCTGTCCAGGGGCTTGCATAGATATACCCACACTCCCCTCATCAAAATATTAAATCTGTCCCGGGGTTTCAAAATATCTTTTAAACACTTTTTTTCCCGAAATGGTCAGGTTTGTGTGACCGTTAACCTTGATCGATGACCAGAAAATCTAGGTGCAGAGCTCCATGGTGTGATGTAATCGGTGAGTATAAGAATCTGTTCAATATCTCATGAGAAATCCTGTATACAAGCTTTAAAACTGAAGAGTGGTCAATTGCAATCTTTGAGCTGTAAGTTTGATCAATGACCACCATAATCCAATCATGTGTAGACCTTGAAGGTATGGTGCTTTGGTGTGAACATGAACTAAACATGCCTTGGTGTTCATGAGATATGGTGTCCACAGGATTGAAGGATACGATAGTTAGTATATTATGTACCAGTATGTACATTGTACTATTATAATATACCCCTTTACTAAGTGGGAGGTATAATAAATTAGAAAACATAATCTTACAGATGTAATCATGATAATGATGCATATTAAAACAAAGGACATACTTACCGAAATGATAATTACCCAATATATATGTTTCCATTATAAAGGACCATACTTACTGAAATGATAACCTATATGTTTCCATTATAAGGGCCATGCATACTTACCGAAATGATAACCTATATGTTTCCATTATAAGGGCCATGCATACTTACCGAAATGATAACCTAATATGTTTCCATTATAAGGGCCATACTTACCGAAATGATAACCTATATGTTTCCATTATAAGGGCCATACTTACCGAAATGATAACCTAATATGTTTCCATTATAAGGGCCATACTTACCGAAATGATAACCTAATATGTTTCCATTATAAGGGCCATACTTACCGAAATGATAACCTAATATGTTTCCATTATATAGGGCCATACTTACTGAAATGATAATTACCCATATGTTTCCATTATTAAGGACCATACTTACCGAAATTATAATTTTTTAAATCATGTACCGACTTTTAAATAAGATTGATTTGACGTGACTACTTACCGAAATGATAAACCATATGTTTCCATAATTAAGGGCCATACTTACCGAAATGATAACCTAATATGTTTCCATTATAAGGGCCATACTTACCGAAATGATAACCTAATATGTTTCCATTATATAGGGCCATACTTACTGAAATGATAATTACCCATATGTTTCCATAATTAAGGGCCATACTTACCGAAATGATAACCTAATATGTTTCCATTATATAGGGCCATACTTACTGAAATGATAATTACCCATATGTTTCCATAATTAAGGGCCATACTTACCGAAATGATAATCCATATGTTTCCATAATAAAAGCTATCACTAAAGCAGCACTGCAATGGAAAAAAAAGAAATAAAATAATAAAAATATACAAACAACATGCTTCAATATATTAAAAAAGAAAGACTTTTTGGCCAAGTTTGAATTAATAACAATGCAACAATGTCCTATATCTAATTCAGAGTTAGCTACATTGTGTGAATGTTATAAACTTCTGAATTTAATTACATGAAACACATTTGGTCTATAGATGTGCTCCCACAACAGAACGATAATGACAGCACTGTTAATTAATTACATACATAATGAAATGCTGAAAGGTAGGCATTTGCTACATACATTTGGATTTATTTCATAATGTTAGATAATTTTTTAAAATGTATACATATCTACAAAGACATTGATGTAGAAGATGAGAAATATAGACAGCATACCTCCTGGATATACCACCATTTCCATGTACAAGAGCCTTACCACCGCTTTGAAAACAATCATTTAAAAAGTCTCTAACCTAAAAAAGAAAAGAAAAAGTTACTGTATTAAAAATCATTCAAAACACAAAATGTTTTTACAATTGTCATGTAAAATTATGTTAAATTTCCAATTGAACAGTTGCTTATATGTGTAGGTAAAGTTACCTCCCTGTGTGTCATACAGTTATTTATCTGTGTAAATAAAGTTACCTACCTGTGTGTCATACAGTTATTTATCTGTGTAAATAAAGTAACCTACCTGTGTGTCCTACAGTTATTTATCTGTGTAAATAAAGTTACCTACCTGTGTGTCATACAGTTATTTATCTGTGTAAATAAAGTAACCTACCTGTGTGTCATACAGTTATTTATCTGTGTAAATAAAGTTACCTACCTGTGTGTCATACAGTTATTTATCTGTGTAAATAAAGTTACCTACCTGTGTGTCATACAGTTATTTATCTGTGTAAATAAAGTTACCTCCCTGTGTGTCATACAGTTATTTATCTGTGTAAATAAAGTTACCTACCTGTGTGTCATACAGTTATTTATCTGTGTAAATAAAGTTACCTACCTGTGTGTCATACAGTTATTTATCTGTGTAAATAAAGTTACCTCCCTGTGTGTCATACAGTTATTTATCTGTGTAAATAAAGTTACCTACCTGTGTGTCATACAGTTATTTATCTGTGTAAATAAAGTTACCTACCTGTGGAAAGAACCTGATGATATTCTCTGTCATACAGTCGGCTATGTCTAATACGAGGTACCTGTTGGAACACGTACATATTTAAAAAAAAAAATTATAATTTAATTCACCAAGGAGATCAAATGAGTTATATACAGCAAGTGACATTGCTACATGTGGATGCCGACAGAACACAGACTATAGTTGAGATGACACCTAGCGATAGGTAGTCAAGTAGGCAACAAACCAGTAACTTAATTACGAATTAGAATATGTTATTGATACATTTAACTTAATTTCTCGAAATGATAACATAAAATTCTTGATGATATCTTGCTAGAAAGAACAATGTTTCAATGAAAGGGATCTGAAACGTCCATATCATTGTGTAATTATGTACATAATGTGAGGGCATGCTAAACCAACTTACTTAAAATATTCTGTGAAGTTTGGTTTCACAAAGTTTGCTTCAATGCTCTGCCTGATGCACACTACATGGGTTATGCCATGTTGTTGTAGAGATTGGAGCTGAAATGTCCACAACGTTACAACTTTACCGTCACATGAGGAGAAACAAAATGTACAAAAAGCAGGTACATTATTGTATACATACTTGTCTAAAGTTATAACTTTATAGTCACATTAGCAGAAAAATCATTGCCTAAAGTTATAACTTAATAGTCACATTAGTAGAAACATCCTTGTCTAAAGCTATAACTTAATAGTCACATTAGCAGAAAAGATCTTTGTCTAAAGTTATAACTTAATAGTCACATTAGCAGAACAATCCTTGTCTAAATTTTAAGCTATAACTTAATAGTCACATTAGCAGAAAAGATCTTTGTCTAAAGTTATAACTTAATTGTCACATTAGCAGAAAAGATCCTTGTCTAAAGTTATAACTTAATTGTCACATTAGCAGAAAAGATCCTTGTATAAAGTTATAACTTAATAGTCACATTAGCAGAAACATCATTGCCTAAGTTATAACCTTTATAATATAGTCACACTAGCAGAAAAATCCTTGTCTAAAGTTATAATTTCAGTCATATATGAACAGAAACAAAAAGGTTTGTTTTGTTCTCATTGTTTTGAATTCTAGTTAAGACCTGTTATAGTTTTTATCAAACAGAACATAAGGATGACATATGATCCAGATTTTATTTTTACATGGTACATTTGTTTAAAAAATCCCCCCCCCCCCCCCACCCTATCCTCCCAAACACACACACATAGGGATCCAAGGGTCCATGTGATGTCACATTCCACATAATATACCCAAACAAGTCCTACAGATATCTATACACGTGCACTAAAATCTTGATTCTACAGGTACAGAGCTGAAACAACAAACTATATCAGTACATTTTAACAACCTAGAGTTTCAAACATCTTGACTAACCTGTGATTTCATGGCTGCTGCATATGGTCCCAGGTACAGGTTGGGTACAATCTCCTGCAAGTTTTATTTTTGAACCAAATTAATAAAACACATAAAAACTTTAACTGTTGCCAGGATTCATGGCGGACTACCTTAACTTCCTATTCCCCTATCCATCCAGATTCCTACTTGGCCCCAACCATTTGTTAAGATAAAAAGAAGAAAAAATTGATGACCAAACAGTAAAAGCACATGACAGTATTATTATTGTGTACAACTTCAGTGTAAATGTGTGCTGTACAAGATTATGTCTAGAAAGATTTGGCAAAGGGGCAAAGCTGCCATAAAATTGTTGAATCAAAAACATAGCTGCTGTCTATATATCAATGAAGTTTCAAAAAGTTTGGATGAAATATTTCGGAAGATCGGAAGGAGATGTCTTAAAAGGGGCATCACTGCAATAAAAATACTTGGCAAGTGCATGGATCCAAAAAATATGTGCAGGTGTGCAACTGGCAAATATGAGATGACTATGCAGTGAAGTTTCACAAAATTCAGATAAAAATTGCAGGAGTTGTCCTGACAAGAAACATTCTTCAATAATCATAAAGGGGGCATATACCTGCTATGAAAATATTTGGATCCAAAAAATAAGCCCAGGTGGACAGCTTCATTGTGTGGTGACTACATGATAAATCCACAGAGTTTCACAAAGCTTTGATGAAAACTGTAGGAAGATTTGTTTGGACAAAAACCTAACACTGGCAGTTGGGCAGATGGACAACTTGATTCTAGAATACTGCCCCCTCCTAACTTTATTGTGGAGGGTATATATCATATTGAACTGTTAGTTCATCTAAATATCAATTTCAGTTAACCATTAATAGCTCCAACCTTATAATTAGTAAATCATGAGTGAATTCTTATCACCATTTAATAAAACACAAGACGTATTAAAGTGTAAAAACAGATGTATTAAAGTGTATTGAAATCTGTTTTATGAATTTATTTCTTCAATAAAACCTTTGTGAAGTGAAAAATATTTTTCATGTGCTAATAAAAACAAAGAGAGTACTGGTAAAAGCTCGCAAAGGTCTACCCCACACATCACATGGTATATAGTATATATATATATATATCATACAGAGGTCTATCCCACACATGGTCTCTAGTATATATATATATATCATACAGAGGTCTACCCCACACATCACATGGTCTATAGTATATATATATATATATCATACAAAGGTCTACCCCACACATCACATGGTCTATAGTATATATATATATATCATACAGAGGTCTACCCCACACATCACATGGTCTATAGTATATATATATATATCATACAGAGGTCTACCCCACACATCACATGGTCTATAGTATATATATATATCATACAGAGGTCTACCCCACACATCACATGGTCTATAGTATATATATATATCATACAGAGGTCTACCCCACACATGGTCTATAGTATATATATATATATCATACAGAGGTCTACCCCACACATCACATGGTATATAGTATATATATATATATATCATACAAAGGTCTACCCCACACATCACATGGTCTATAGTATATATATATATATATCATACAGAGGTCTACCCCACACATCACATGGTCTATAGTATATATATATATATATCATACAGAGGTCTACCCCACACATCACATGGTATATAGTATATATATATATATATCATACAGAGGTCTACCCCACACATCACATGGTCTATAGTATATATATATATATCATACAGAGGTCTACCCCACACATCACATGGTCTATAGTATATATATATATATCATACAAAGGTCTACCCCACACATCACATGGTCTATAGTATATATATATATATATCATACAGAGGTCTACCCCACACATCACATGGTCTATAGTATATATATATATATATCATACAGAGGTCTACCCCACACATCACATGGTATATATACAGTCTACCCCACACATCACATGGTCTATAGTATATATATATATCATACAAAGGTCTACCCCACACATCACATGGTCTATAGTATATATATATCATACAGTCCAAATTACTTTGAAAAAGTGATAAAGGAATTTTCCATTCATGATTGGATTTATTAAGATGTTTTTCATTAAAATTTTCACAAAAATGACTTTCTTGATGGATATCGTATGCAAAAAAAAATACGCTTTTTAATATGAAGAAAATCTATCTTGCTAGATCGAATCACAAACATATATACTTTTTGATTTGAACAAAATCTACATGATCTAGCGCTTCATAGCTCAACCAAATGGCAATAATTCAACTGGCTCTAATAACTGCACCACAAGATGTTTGCCTTTTATCAACAAAACAGTGTGAAATCTGCATATGTACATTTTAGATTTCACTAGGAATAATCCTAATGAACCTGAATTAATGAAACTGTGATCACATCGGAAGTTATAACTGAACAACGTACACACTTGTGTATTTATACCCAATCCTACAATACTGCAAACAAAATTTATGATCCAGAGACCATTTAGTGTGGATTCCCCTAATGTGTGATATATATTAAGATAATCCAATCATATATTGACTGAGGGTATTCCCACCAACTTTTCTTGTCCAAACTGACCACAGGAAAGATGTTTTGATGCTTGCAATAATTCTAAAAGTAATTGAAAGTTTTTTAAAGAATAAAGAACAGCCAACAGTTTTTCATCTGGTGTGGAATATATCCCTTTAAAGTGTGACATTTGACCTTTGACCTAGACCAAGTAACTCTCAAATCTAATTTAACACGACAGGTTGACTTACTTGCATCTGCCTTCTCATGACATATCTCCAGTCCTGTAACATAACAACATGCCGTATCATTTATATTGTAATGGGGACAAAAACATTGTCTTTTGGCTTTATCAGCTGAGTGTTCATACAAAGAGTCAATATATTATAGATTTATTTATCATGACAGAAATTTTTTACAATCTAATCTTAAAACACAAATAAAAACAGATAATTATCACTAAATTTCATTTTGAAAAATACAACCAGCCTAGGACTTGAACTTAGGACATCCAAACTCTAAATGGATGCTCCGGATCCCAACTACTTGAGCTATATATATATAGCTACTGGCCACTAAGTAGGAGCACTATATAGCTACTGTTGTCACAGAAAACACTTTCT